>NC_061113.1:263400835-263408678 GCF_002878395.1 Capsicum annuum
ACTAGTGAAGTTCGTCAAATGTAAACTAATGAACCAATAGTTATTGAATTTCTTCATCAAGTTTATGTGTAACAGCTATCTAAACACAAATTAGGCCCTACGAATCAATAGAAACTACTCCATTAAGATCAAATGTTTAGTCATGGAATCTTTTGCTTCCAATAAAAGTTACAACAACACTCTACACATCCTATGTAGAATATGAAAAAAAAAAAAAAAAAAATCTTTTTAGAGGTTCCTAGATCTTCCATGCATGAACTCACATTGAAACTCATAATTTCATTTTTCTTGCATGGTTTCCAGTAATCACTTTCCATTCTTCTTTTTCACTGTCTGAGGATTAACACTTGATACTTGTAATCTTCTTTCTTTTCATCTTTGGAGCAAACAAAAAATGAAGAGCAAAAGCCAAATAAAAAAATAGAAAAAAACAAGAAAGATCCTTTGACATTTAATGGTGACAAAGCTATTTACAATTTGGCATCTGATCAGAAAACTTCAGGGAGTGGCTTGCCTTGAAGAAATGACTTGAACAACACAAGTGATCTCTCTGGCTGTGAGAAAGGTGCCTCATGAGAAGCACCTCTAATGGTGGCAAAGGTGAGCATATTATCATAAACATGTGTCCATCCACCAACCTAACACACCCAAAAACGAAAAAATTGTATGACATTTTCCCCGAAAAGACCTCTTAAAATAATCTATCTTGTTCTTCTGCAAAATAGACCTGATGAAAAGATTATTACCTGTTGTCCTGCAAACCAAACTCTATAGGGGACAGTTGTGTTCAGCCGCATCTGCCTTGCTAGTTGATGAACAGTTGCACGGCTTCCAATCAGTGGAACGACAGAATCTTGATCCCCACTGTTTGTAAAGAGTTTTAAGAGCATTGGTGTGAGTTCATATGAGGAATTAAGTGCATGAAGGTACATTAAATGTGGCTGCTTATGTACCTGTATATCAAGACTGGAATTCTTTCTTTGACAAGCATTCCTATTATGGAGATGGTTGGTATCTCTATGTCAAGATATTGATAGTCCAGAATGCTGAGGAAGCAATCAGTGGTGGAGTCAGAAACTTTATCAAGGGGTATCCCAATATAAGAAAACTAGACGCACGTAGAAAATAAAAGGGAGTCAACAACATATAATATATGCATAAAACTAAAATTTTGGCCTAGCTAAACTGTGCAATTTTCCAGCGAAAAGAGGTGTCATTTTGACACCTCTTTGGATAAGGTCACTCTGCCACTGGAACCAAGGAGAGAGAGTTTATTGATTAATCATTAAGTTGGAAATCGTTTCTCCATGAAGAGGCCACAACAGAAATTTAAATCATTGACATGAACTTCCTAGCAGAGTACATTTTTGCATGGAATGTATTTGATTCTTCTGGCATTCATGTGTGATAAATAAAAATTAAGACGATTTGTCTCGTTTCTGAAGGTGCAACCAGAAATATCTGTTATTTAGAAACAGTTGCAAACTTGCAAATTTTTGTCCAAGAAGCAAGGGTCAATCGTAAACTCAAGACACTAGCACACGGTGATTATTAGTATCCCCGATAAGTTGAAGCCAGTGGAATGGTACACTTCATATTCTGCTACAGATTTAATTTATATATACAGCAATAAAGGTAACTTTTAACTTATGGTAGCAGAGTTTAGTAGTAGAGTTTAGTTAACATTCGTCCAGATTACCAATTAACTTATGATCTGATTCTTTTTGTTTTGGTCACACCGCTATTCAGCTATTGACTGTTTCAGCAACAAGAATAATGTTTACCTGCTGCAAACAGCCCATCTGCGTACTCCAACAAGCTCAGCATGAAGGGCCCTTCTTACATCTTTTCGGTTCAAGTAATTGACGACTTCATCTTCCACACATACGTCTAACTTCTCGGTATTTTCCTGGTAATTAGTAGCACTGAAGATAGTCAATTTAATCTGATAAGAACACGAAAAAGAAGCCAACCAAATAACGGGAAACATAGACTTACATGAGGACTTATAATTTTGGATTGGGAGAGCACAGAGGAAATACAAACATCAAGGGTTACATCATACTTGTCCACAAACTTACTGGTTTCTCTACTTACTAAGCTCATGACTCTCGAACAGATTGGCGATAAAGAGTCCCTGTAGTACTCGCTAACATATCGAGAATAATTACAAGTAGAACTAAACATTCTGTATGTAGGATCTGATATTAGACCATGAGACCAGAAGTACTCTGCCCTCGAGTTAAAGTCAGTCGCGAATTCCAGAACCGGATTACCTAGCTGCAACAAAACGATTAAAAAGGGATTAAACAGAACTTTTCTTCTAAATACCTCAATAACATGTACTCCTTCCGCTTCAAAAAGAATTTCTCTTTAATTTTTTGCCAACTCTTTAATTCCAACTTTCGACGTGACATTTTTAAGACTACAAGATTCAAAAGTCTTCAATACTTTATCAAATTCTGTACCAAGTCAAAACCAGACAAACAAGTTGAAACGGAGGAAGTAATTAATATCAAACACAATATATAGAAGCAATAAAGAAATACATATGATCTAAAACTTATTTTGATACTTTAGGATAAAACTTACTGCAACTCCTTTTAGATTGAACAGCTGCTGCTTCTTGTTATAGGCCACCATGAGCTTAGCTAGTTGAGGTACATAATGTCCTGTAATCAAACAAGCCAAAATGTGATTAACCAAGAACAAAATTAATAAGAAAACAAAACCACCTGTGGCACTTAAAAGGAATAAAATAATTTTACCTGCATAACTTTCACCAGTTAAAAACAAATTGCTTTTGCTGTACTGTGGAAATTTATGGAACCAGCGTAGTAAGAATACAACATTGTCCCTGGCTTAAAAATACAAAATTAAAAAAAAAAAAAAAAGACAAACAGCTTTAGAATGCAAAGAAATATAAAGCAAGAAATTTAAAATTCACAAAGGCAAAGTTCAATTAGGACAAAAAAACAAGGATAAAAAAATCAGAAAGTTTCCAGAATTAATCCACATTAACATTAAAGAAGATCTGCTTTTCCTTTCCATAAAGTTGTAATTTATTATATTACTACTTATTAGGATCGAGCGCTTATTATTATGTCAAAAACTATAGCTAATAGCAAGTGTAAAACTTTATTTCTTAACTAATTCCACCAAACAAGCGTCATGTTCGATCATGACTCCATCCTAGGCCACCCAAGCCCCCTCATGGACCTTGCCATAGGCAGGACTTTGGCGTTACTCAACACTACTGAAGATGAACAATCACATGCTCATCACAAAAGTCAAAAAAGAAGAATAAAAAGGAACAAGCTTTTGTAACTGAACCAATAGTTGGAATACAAAGTCCATGAACGTGAAATGCATGTTGCGTTAATATTTGGGAGTGACAAAAAACACCTGTTATTTCATCATTTACTGCCTCATATGAAGAAGTATTAGCAGAGTAAGAGAACCCAACTCCAATTGGGCTTTCCAAATACAACATGTTTGCCTCTGCAACATTTCAAGAAACAAAAAAACAATCATTTTCTACTTCTAAGGACTATGCAAATGGGAAAATTTTCTTGAATAAAATGGTTTATCTTGTACCTTGGTTCCAGCTGTGTTCATTCTTAACAAGAACTTGTCCTCTTGGTCTAAATGGTCCATTTTCAGAAAATGCACCAACCCCAAGTGAAGAACAACCAGGCCCTGCAAGGAAAAATTGCAAATATTCAACAAAGTTTGAAACTTTATCAAGAAAAGAACACCCCAAAAACAAGAAATGCCTTGGAATTTTTCAAATTGTGTACCTCCATTTAACCATAATACTAAAGGCTTTGAAGCTGGATCTGTTTCAGCTTCAACAAAGTAGTAAAAAAGAGATCTTTGCTTCTTATCATCAACAGTAACATATCCAGAAAATTGTTGGAACCCCACTTGAGGTTGTCCAGGCAATTTAATGACCTTGTCTGGATGAGACAATGCAGACACAATTCCTACAGAAGCATAAAGAAGAGAGAGAAAAACAGCCATAGCCATTGGTTTTGAAGTCTGCAGATTCATAAGGGAAAAAAGAAGAAGAAGAAATTCAAAGTCAAGATACTAGTAAAAGAGAATAGCTATACAGATATATAGTGTAACCAGGGTGGTAGTTGCAATTCAAACTTTATATTTTCAAGAAATCAATAAATCACGGTTTCTAAAATTCAAGATTTACGATAACGATAATATATTCAGTGTAATTTTTCTTTAATCAGAATAGTACATACGTTGACCTTATCACCATCTCGTGGAGTATTATTTTCGTAAATACTCCACACAAAAATTAAAGATTTATGGCATTTTTTTTAACAGAGAGAGTCATGTACTAGCTTTAAGTGGGGGGCCAATGGAAAAAATCCTAGCATGCCTAATACAACAAAACAGTAAGTATCATAATAAAAGTTACTACTACTATATATCATTTCTTGTCTGTAAGTATACTGTTGGCATGGAAATACATTGATGAGAAAAAGACCAAAAAATGACCAGAAGGGAAATTCTCCTTCTGGTGGTCCCTACTTTTCCTACCATGGGGCTTGTGTCAGCACTCAGCAAAGAGGAAGGCATTAGTTTCTTGAAAGTGAAAGATGCTTCACCCTCCTCACTCAACAATTCTGAACTACTGTTTCTCACAATTTACTGTTCTTTATATCCTCAGTACCATAGATGTATGGTGCGGTTGCGTATAATAGACTTGTATAGTTTATCTTTCCCTGGATCCACACATAGCGACGATTTTAGTATATCTAGCTGTCCTTTTTTTATTCCCTAAATGAGACCTTTCTGTATTAGAGTAACTTTTTATTTACCTTAGATAAGAAGCTTTCATAATAAAATAAATGATGTAAGTAGTACTCTATATTATAAGGTTTAGGTTCCCAAGGGGCCAAGATAATGAGTACAAAGTTAAAAACCAGCACATAGTAGGTCATCTTTTTGGACAGGTAGTAGCTAATAAAACACAGGAAAGGTATGTTTCTTTCTTGAAAGTAACTTTACAATAATACTCACTACTTTCCATGTCTCAGTAAATGTGTGAAATATGAACATGAATTATGGTGTCCCCATAGGTGAAAAACAAAAAAAAAAAAAAAAACTTTTTGATTTTAGCTTCATCTCCAAGTAAAGAGCATGACAGTATCATACTCTTTTCTTGCAAGAACTCATAAGAATCTTTTCTTTCATCTCCCTGGTTAGTAAAAAATAATTTTGATATTTGACAAACATTAGATAAAACAAGGAGAAAATGAGATGTGGTTCATTAAGATTACAATCTTGTTCAATGAATGTATAAAAGTGGATGATGGCATATATATACTTCAAAATCAAATACATACAGCAGCAGCAGCTAGCAGTCTAAAAACATTTTTCTTTATGTATGTATTAGGTTGAATGGATTATTATAATACTATAGTCTTTGGCCACCACAAGAAAAAAAGGGGGTCTTATAATAATAATAATGAAATATCCAAAAACATTATGATTTGTCAATTCACTTTTCACACACATTCACAAGAACCCCATTATAACTTCTAGTTCTAACCCATGGTCCCCCCCACCCCCCACCCCACCCCATTATTCTGAGATTACAGAAGAAGCCTTTACAAAAGTTGCACTTACTTAAATCATTCTCTTTTTCCCACTTGCATAACTGCCCAAAAGCAGAGACAGATAGACATCAATCTAAGCTTCCACCCTTTATCTATTACTGCCTCCAACATTGGCGAAATTAGAAATTTCGTCAAAAAGTATTTTATATACTACACAATCTTAAACAAAATAATTTGAGAGACACATGAAAATTACAGAGATATATTGTCTTCTTTTGCTGGTAATCGGTAAAGTTACTTGTAAAATTGTTGTCATGTGATCAGAAAGTCACGGGTTCAAGCCTTTGAAACAGCCTCTGGCAGAAATGCAAGGTAAGACTGTGTACGATACACAAGACCTTCTCCGAACACCGCGCATAATAATAGTTTTAGTGCACCGAGTTACCTATTTTTTATATTGTCTTCTTTTGAGCTAAAAATTAGTAGTGCCACTCAGAAATTAGCTGTTAACACTTGAACACAAGTCAAAGATATCTTTTTGGTGGCATTTTTTCAAACTCTAATTACCTTCCCTAACTAACTTAAGAAATAGAGTGCACCTAATTTGTTGACTTATATAAGGTCAAATGCATCCTTTTGGACGGTAACAACGTTTTGAATTATTATACCTTCTTATATACGGAGGTATAAATTAGATCGACTAAACGATAATTATATCTATAATAAGTGCGACTAAGAACAAGAAAACAAAATAGATGATCACCTATAGCATGTCAAACTTAAATAATAGTAACTATTACTCCCTCCGTTTTGAAATAAGTGAATTATTGGGGTATTTATTGGTGCTTCAAAATGAGTGAATCATAGAATTTTTTTCCAAATTTACCTTGATAATTTGACAATCAATTAACTTTTGAAAAGGTATTACAAGATCAGTTTTTTCTTTTTTTGGGATAAAAATGAAAAGTTGTGTTAAATTTATGTCTTTAATGTTTTTCCTTAATCCTTGTGCCAAAATCCAGCAATTCATTTATTATGAAATAGAGGGATTACTATATATATCATCAGTGTGTATAATTTAAATCTTATTTCATTAACATGCGTTGATGATATGACCATTTTGACATTTTGCCCAATAAAATTTGCATACAAGTATTTTTTTTAATAGTTATTTTTCGTCTCAAATTATCTGTCGTGATTCTCTTTTACACGCTCCTTAGTCATCTCTCTTCATTGAAATATATGTTCTATTTATATGTCATTTTTTTTTATATAATTAAGGTGTTTGTAGTCTTCAAGAACAATTACTCTTTAATTTCTAAAAGAACAAATAATTTGGGTAAACTATTTGTAGAAACTAGGATGAATAATTTGAGACGGATGAAATATATATTTAAGAAAAGATCAATAGTAGCATCAGGTTTTAGAGCCTATAACTACGCTAGAAGATTGATTTACGTATTTCTGTTTTAACTTTCAATTGCATTTACTCATTATCACGTTTATATGTAGCGTGAAGGACACACATAAGATTGCAATTTCTGTAATAATTTTCTATGTTTTACGTAAATTACTTTACTGCTCAACTCCATCAGTTGATCGTTAAAAAAAAGAGATAAACATAATAAATTATTACGTTTAACCTATTTTGATAACTTATTATTAAATGGGTTATCTATTTTGATCATTTTATGTATTTCTTGATTTATTTTGGTTTCGAGTTCTACTAGTACATCCTTTGCACGCTAAAACATGATGCTCTATCCTTTTATGAATTTCAGGCCAGCAATAATAATGTTTCACATATACTCCCTTCCTCTCAAAATATTAGTCGTGTTTTTTATTACTTTTTTCGTTTGCTTTTATTTATCTATTTTTCAATTGAATTTTTATTTTTACTTATCATTTTTGACGTGTCAAAAAAAGATAATTTCTTTTTTCTTATTTCATCCTAGCATTAATTGTTTATTCTCTAAATTAATTTCAAAACACAATATAGACATCAATTAATAGGGATAGTATGGTAAAACAGTCATATTAATTATTATTTGGCATAATACATAAACAGGATCTTTAACTTAATACCAAATTATAACTATGCACACAAATAGACCCTTTAACTATATAAAAGTTGAACAAAAAAGCACTCCAATTCTGCAACTTACATGCATGAAACTCAATCGCTCCTAGGTGGATTAGTAATCCACTCAGATGTTGCTACCTAATAAAAAAGACGCATTATAACTATGACCTTTAACTTT
>NC_061113.1:263411678-263419531 GCF_002878395.1 Capsicum annuum
AAAGTTAAAGGTCATAGTTATAATTTGATGTCAAGTTAAATGTCTTGTTTATGTATGACTAGATAGGTACGTCCGTGCTTTGCATGGGCCCAACGATGGAAGTCTATGTATTCTTCATACATTTGCCTCAAACAATGAATATAAATAACAGAAATTCACAATTTAATAGATGGGTTAAACTACTTGAAGCTGGATTATGTTGCTAAATTACGAAATTGCTAAAATGACATTTTCACTCTTGATCGTCATTCAACTCATCTTTTTATATAATAAAATAAAATATAATAAAATTAGATCAGTATGTGTCACGATATGTATGAATATGTTTGTGTCCATCCGATTTTAAAGTTCAATTTTTGTATGCATCTAAGAGGTTAAAACGTGTTCATGATATATATGAATATATACGTGCGCAGTTGTATACACATGTATCTAAATGTTTACTTTGTTGGATACATCAAATTGATAATAAATACATGAAATTAATGAATTTAATATTTAAATGATAATAATAAAATCAAATTAATTAAATTATATAACCAAGATATATATGTTTATATCTTATATTAATGAAATTAATGAATTTATTATTCTAAAGAGTAATAAAATGAAATTAATCAAACACAGATACATTACTTGATTTTCACCTCGTATTATAGAATTTGATTAATTCAAATTTTCAAAATTAGTTGGCCATTGATCAGAAATCACAATATACTTGGCTCTCTATAATGTATCTGCCGACCTTTTTATAAAATTCTATGTAATATCTTAAAGTTGCGAGAGAAAAAGTAATTAGCTTCTAGAAATATAAAATTTGTGCAAGTTGCTAAAAAATTATTTACATCCTCAAATTTACTTTAAAAATTAATGTTTTCTCGATTTGAATAATAGATACTTTCTCTCTTTTACGGTAACTTTTTAGAAATGTTTATTTGCCCATACATTGCCAATCTTTTTCTTTTTTACTTCTTCAAATCATGATTTTTTTTTAAAACAAGTTATATAACAAATTTCTACAGGAAAAAATAAGCATTATTGGTTAGACAAAAAAGAAAAGTGATAAATAGTAACTTAAGTGCATACATTATTGACATTTAATAATGAAATGAAGGAATAAAATTCAAAATAAAAATTTATTAATAATAGTATAACTTTAATATCTATTTATACACGTTAAAATCATAGAGAGTTATAGTTTTATAGGTATATTTTAATATAAGTAATAAAAATAATTAATAAAAAATAGTGATATATTTTATAATAAATTCCAAAAAGATCATCCCTTTAGATTGTAATTAACTTATAATTTAGAAATAATAATTAATGATAAAACTCATCTATCTATATAGAAAATTAAGAATAAGATTTTATAATAAATTCTTAAAAAATCATCCATTTATATTGTAATTAAATTATAATTTAGAAATAATAATTAATGACAAAACTCGTTTATCTATATAGACAATTAAGAATAAGAGATAAGTAAAACTTAAATATACATATATAGTTAATACATGTAATATTTAAATAATATCATAAAAATAGCATTAAGTTTTGTAATACGTTCCTAAAAATTGTTCTACTTATAATGTTAATAAATTTAAACAAAAATCCATAAATATCTAGAAATGGTGAAAGAGAGCAAAGCGATTGGAAACAGATGCTGCTAAATGGCCATAATTTTTTGGCCATAAAATGGTCATAAATGTACAAAGACCATATTAACCTTTTACTTAAATAAAAAAAAGTAAATTTTTAATATTAAATACAACTAAAATTTATGTGGGATAAGTTGTTGCTATAATTAAATGTGAAAGAAAATTAAATTAACTTTACTATGTGAGACCCACCTAACTTCATCCATTGCATTTTTATCCTTCTCCCTCAATCTTCAATTTAGTCTCTTTTTTTTTTTAAATCAAAATTTAAAACTAGTTTTATTACTACATTGATCATAATTATTTAAAATATTTTTTAGAAAAGTTCATCAACGATTATTAATATATTGACCATAATCCTTTAAAATATTTTTAGAAAAAGTTCATCTATGATTAACTAATTTTGAACTTATCACAATAATAAATTTATTATTATATAAAAGTCATTCAACTCTAAAGTTTATCACATTTTTTAAAAACATTAGCTAGGGTTGATAAATATGAACAATATAATTTTTATAATGTGTCAGTGTTTATTATATTTAAAGTATTTTGAATTTTGATTACCAATAGTGAAATATTTTGAAATTAGACTTACAAAATTAAAAAATTATTTAAATATAATAGTTAATAAAATTATTTAATTCGAATACATATTTTTTGCCATAATTTTTTGGCCAAAAAATGGTCGTAAATGTATAAAGACTATACTAACCTTTTCCTTTTAAAAAAATAAATAAATCTTTACTATATTCTAAATTCAAGAAGTTAAATATAACAAAAATTTATAGTGAATAAATTATGACTATCATCAAATATGAAAGAGGAATATTTATTTAATTTTAAAATGGGAGACCCACCTTAATTTCACCTTCTATCCAATCACACCCTCCCTTTTCGTCCTTCTCCCTCAAATTCTCTTTAGTCTTTCTTTTTTTATCGAAATTTAAAAATAATATTATTATATATTGATCATAATTCTTTAAAATATTTTTGGATAAAGGCATTAGTGGTTAACTAAATTTTGAATTTATCATAGAAATTTATTTATTTATTAATTGTATAAAAATCATTTCATTCTAAAGTTTAACTAGGTTCTTAAAACATTAACTAGGTTCAACGAATATGAAAAATATGATTTTTATAATGTGTCAACGTTTATCATTTCTAAAATATTTTGAATTTTGATTATCATTATTGAAATATTTTCAAATTACACTTATAAGTTATTTAAATATAGTTTAAATCTATTAAAATATCATAATTAATTAAAACTATTTAATTAGAGGATATATTAATAGTGAATATAAGTAATATTCACAAGTTATCAAATTACCGTAATATAGAGTTACAAAATTACAATAATAATGTGTCTTGATATCTTTAGTTGTTGTTAACTAGGGTCCACAAATGTGAATTTTGTGATTTTCACAATTTCTATAATGTGTCAATATCTATTATGTGTATAATGATTTGAATTTTGACTGTCGTTAATGAAATATATTAAATTATATTTAACATTTATCTAAATACATAGCTTAAATTTTATTTAAACATAATCTTACTTAATTAGAGATCATATTAGTAACAAATATAAATTATAATTTGCAAATTATAAAATCGACGTAACATAAGGACGTAAGACGACAACATTAATGCATGACTCTAATGAGTTGCTGTTAACTAGGATCAAAATATATGAACTATAAGATTTTTATAATATATGGATGTCTCTCATGTTTAAAGTATTTTGAATTTTGACTGTTGATATTGAAATATTTTGAAATTATATTTAAAAATAATTGTAATAAAATTTAATAAAATTGCTTAATTAAAGGACATATTCATAAAAATTATCAATAATGATTCACAAACTATCAAATCAGTATAACCTAAGGGTCTAAGGCTACAACATTAATGTGTCTTGATATCTAGAGTTGTTGTTAACTAGGGTCAACACATGTGAACTGTATAATTTTTAGGAGTCTATAATGTGTCGACGTTTATTATGTCTAAAGTGTGTTTGAAATTTTGACTGTATTACTCAAATTATTTAAATACATAGTTTAAATTTATTGCAAGTTGACTCGAACACCACGACTATAAAAAATAATTTAAAAATAATTAATAATTAGAGGTCATATTAATAACATATATAAATGATAATTCGCAAGTTATCAAATCGGCGTAACACGAGAGCATAAGCCCCCACAACATTAGAGGAAGACTTTTTAGGATTGTTGTTAACTAGATTGACACACATGAACTATATCAGGTTTATGATTTCTATAATGTGTTGATGTCCACTATGTCTAAAGTAAGACTCATATTTGATAGCAACTAACCCTTATAAATGATACTAAATTGTTATTCATGATACATATATTATTTATTAAAAATATATTAATAAATAATTATATATATATTTATAAATAATATTATAAAAATAATTGATTCATGTTTTTTGATATTTTTTATGACCCAGGTAATTTAAATCAAAAGAAAAGAAAACATGAATCTATAACCTTGTTCAACAATAAAATTTCATTTTAATTCAATAATTAAAATAATAGTGTAGTTAATCAGCTATGCTAGATGAAGAAATAAATAAATAAATAAATAAATAAATAATAAGAAAATTATGTGGCATAACATAAAATTACAAGAAGTAATGATTGACAATTAAAAAGAAAGAAAATGGAACATAAATAATGTAAAATAAAAAAATTAAAATTAAAAAGCAAAAACTAAAATAGTAATAAAAAAATCAAATGATGAAAGAGGCTAAATATCCATGCGACACCTTTTGATTCGGATAGAAATTGATGAAAGAGGCTACATTTCTATTTTTTTCCTTTTATTTTTAATTTGGAAATAATTTAAAATAAAAATTTAGTAAATGTATAATTTATTTATTTGATAAAATAATTTTTTTGTGTCCAATGAGTGTAATATGAAATGATACAAATTATTTAATAGGATAAACCAACTATTAGTAATAATTTGTTTTAACTTGAAATACTTAAGTTATTTGTAATTTTATTTAAATGTCATATTTTATTTTATTCTTTCACTCTAAAATTATTTTATACATAATTTTTTAAAATGTTTAAAAAATAGGTATAATATTACGGAAAGTATAGGTGTATGATTTTTATAATATAGCATATTTATGCTTGATTTTCATAATTAGGGTCGACACTTATGAATTGTATAATTTTCGTGATTTCTATAATATGTCAATGTTTATCATAACTAAAGTACTTTGAATTTTGAGAGCTGCTATTGAAATATTTAAAAGTTATATTTTAAAAAAATTAACTATATAGTTTAAATTTTATTCAAACATAATAATTTATAAAATTACTTATTAGAGCTCATATTAATAGAAAATTTAAATAATGATTCATAAGTTGTCAAATTGGCATAAAATAAGGGCAAAAAAACTACAATATTAATTTGTTAGTACTCTTCTAGGTTGTTGTTAACTAGGTTGAATAAACTTCTTTGAAAAAAGATTTAAAAAATACAATACTAAATTTATATTGTTTTTACATAGTGATTAATTTTTTTTATCATAAAATCAAACACTAAGTTTTATCACAATAATATATTTGCCGATCTAATTACATTATATTTTTAATCATTTGATTTGATACAATCTTACCGAGTCTTACAAGTAAATTTAAAATATAATTTAAATAGATCAATGATTATAATGTAATTGTTTTTAATTAACTAATTACAGCCGATTCAAATAAAATTTTGTTGCGTTTTAACTTAAGTTTTATCTTGATCAAATATTTTGATAATTATTATGACTCTCAAATATTATTTATTGAAATAATAATTTTATGGTCTATTATTAAATTGAATTAACTAGTAATTACTGCAAATGTAATTATTGTTAGTTGAACAAGGATTAATAACTTAACATAATAATTATAACAGTGTATCTATACAATAATTTATATCTAAATAAATGGATAATTAAATTTAATTGCTTTTGATCAACTAATTATATTAATTTTAAAAAAATTAATTTCACTAAGTGTTGCATTATGTTTGTTCGATAATAATACCTTTATTGTAATGGTGTCGATAGAAGTTCAATATTTTTAAATGAAATCTATGTAAGAATTATAGTCAATTTTTGGATGAAATAAAACCTCTTTATAAAGAGCAAAATGAATAAATTAAATCTCATTTTTTGACTTAATTATCGATTAGAAGATTTAGCTTGTGTGAATTATTATTGATTTGATACCAATAATGAGCTATTTCAGTATCTTAAGCATATATATATATATACACGATTAAAATTAATTGATAGCCTTATCTTACATATTGAGTATTTGAAGTGTCATTAGAGTTGTCGATGATTGGATCCAATTTTATAGCTTATAAATTTTAAATGTAATTTTTAAAAATAAGTAATTATATTAACTTTGATTAACTAATTATATCAAATCTAAACAAAATTTTAATAAGTCTCACCCAAGTTTATCCTAATCAAGTGCTATGAGAATTAACATTTATTATGTGTCTCAAATCAATTTCATAAAATCGATATTATAGCTATTATATGTCCTTTACTTTGTGATTTTCTAATAGTACACAAAAATTGTGGTCAAATAATTTTTGTGTTCTAAATTTTAAAGATAGAATATTTTTATGTCACAAACATATTATTTTTTAAAGTTAAATGACGTTTATGTTTGAAGTTTTTTTATGAGATAGAATCAATGTTATGTAATAGCAGATAAATTTTACCTATCTTTAATTTCAGTTATTCAATTTTTCAATTCTTTTTAATTTTCACCTACAACATGTCTAGTGTAAGTGAAAAAAATATATTTTTCACACGATAAAAGTTAATTTAGCAAAAGTAACCTCAGTAAATTATTGCAAACAAAATATTATAATTAATCAATATTTCTACTTCAGGTTATTAAGAAATGTGAAAACAATTAAGTGTGGACATAGTTAATTTTTATTTAAAGTGCTGACAAATTATGACAATGATTAGCTTAATATCTATATTGAGTGATTATTTTAGGTTGATGTTTACTAGGGTCAACAATTTTGAACTCTATGATTTTTATAATGTGCTAATATCTATCATGTCTAAAGAATTTTGAATTTAGACAATCGTTACAGAAATATTTCTTAATTATATTTTAAAACTATTTAAATATGTTCGATTTTTTTAAATATAAAAATAAAATTACGTAGTTAAAGTTCATATTAATAACAAATATAATTAATGATTCACCAGTTAATAATTATATTTTTAATTCACTAGTTAACAAATATAATAATTAAAGTACGTAGGATCGCAAGACCATAACATTAACGTGTGACTTTCTTGAATTGATGTTTAACCAATATCGACTTTTTTTGAACTATATGATTTTTATTTTGTGTCGATATTTATCATGTCTAAAGTAATTTGAGCTTTGACTATCACTATTGAAATATTTTTAAATTATATTTAAAAAAAAAATTCAAATATGTAGTTTAAATTTATATAAACATAAAAATTAATATAGTTCATTAATTAGAAGTCATATGTATTAATAAAAATATAAATAATGGTTCCTATGTTATCAAATCGGCGTAACATAGTGACGCAAGACTACAACATCAATGTGTGACTCTCTTAGGTTATTGTTAATTAAAGTCGACACTTATGAACTATATTATTTTTATAACTTGTCAATGTCTATCACGTCTAAAGTGTTTTAAGTTTTTATTAAAATATTTTCATATTATATTAAAAATTGTTTAACTATGCAAACTTTTAGTTTTAAAACTCGTAAATAATTTTTATTCTTTTCTTTATGTATTTTTCTTATCATTTATATATAATTTAAGTGTAAGATTAACATAGGGTAATTTTTTTTATCAACTAAGAAAAATTTTATGCGAAATTTTCAAATGTTTTGTGACTTCTTTCCTCTGTACTTCTAAAAATAGATAGAAAAGATTTGAAATGAAAAAAAAATCATTTGAATTATCATGAGAAAAATTATAGCATAATTAAACTTGTACAACTGAATTCATAAAAAAATAATTAACTTTTTGTGTTGGAAATTTCGATAATTGCTTATTTTATGTAATACTAAACCACGAATCAGATTTCAACAAAAATAAAAAACTAAAAGTTATTCAAAATATTGATAGGTTTTA
>NC_061113.1:263419631-263436102 GCF_002878395.1 Capsicum annuum
TATATATATATATATATATATATATATTTATATATGTATGTATGTATATACATATATACCTCTTATTTATCTATATAAAATAAAGAGATATAAAATTTAAAATTTAATAATAAAAATAAAAATTATTTATAGGATAAAATGCATAATTAAGTAGATATGATACATAAATATATAATGTTAAATTTAAAATTACCGATAATACTACTTTGGTCACACTAATTTTGAATATATGAGAATATAATTAATTAATTTAATATTTTTATTTTTATCCTACACTATTCTTTTCAAGCAAAAAATACTATGCAATCATATTTATGAAAACGATGTTAATTTGTCAATTCTCATGTATTGAGATAGTTTCCAAAAATGCCTAATTAAGTAGATATGATACATAAATATATAATATTAAATTTAAAATTTCAGATAATACTACTTTGGTCACATTAATTTTGGATATACGAGAATATAATTAATTAATTTAATATTTTTATTTTTATCCTACACTATTCTTTTCAAGCAATAAATACTATGCAATCATATTTATGAAAATGATGTTAATTTGTCAATTCTCATGTATTGAGATAGTTTTCAATGTATTGAGAAAGAGTAATAAAATAAGAATTTTAAATTTAAGATGAAAGGGGCAAAAATGTCCAAAAGAAAACTACTTTATAGTGTGAATAGGATTTATCACTATTATGGCCAAATTATGGCCAAATTTTATGGCCAAAAGGATTTTTCCTTTGGAAACGGGGGAAGTAACTTGAGAAAATTGAAGAATAGGTGTCTTTTAAGTCTTGAATGAAGGACTGGTGACATTGACCAATAGATAGGGTCAAACATTATAGGAAACTTGATCAAGTTAATTGTGGACTTGATTAATATTTTCAAAACTTTCTAATCTTTTCAAAAATACAAATCAACCCAACCCACACCCTCTTTAATCTAAATCAACCACTCTCTCCTCTCTCTCGACAGCTTCTCTCAACTCTCTCCCAACCAACAGTTCTGCAAAATTTCTCCCTTCAATCCCCGACGACAAATAGTTGAGCTTCGAGTTCCCCTCTTCAATTCAATGAACCTGTTTCTCATCCCTCTCTCGATAGCTTCTCTCAACTCTTTCCCAACCAATTGTTCTGCAAATTTCTTATTTCAATACTCGGCGACTTCAACATCCGACTACAAATAGTTGAGATTCCAGTTTCTTTTCGACTTCAATCGACGTGACAGCCTTACTCTCCTGATACAACAGCTTCGAATTCTTCATTGGTCCTTTTCTTCTTTCATAGGTAAAAATTTATGGCCTTTTTAGTTTTGAAGAAAATGAGGAACTTGAGCCAACTTCTCTTATAGTATTGGCTAACAATTTTAATATTTTGTTGCACTAATTTGAAATACGGTCTGAATAAAACCCTAATTTCTAGTATTTCTTCTCTTCTCTTCTCTTTTCGAAGTGAATTATGATATTTTGTTGTTTGTTGCATTTTTTGAAGTTTAATTTTTATTGTTTGTGTTTATAAAAACAAAAGGACATTTTGCTTTGATTTGTTCTGTTATTGTGCTTGGTAAAAATGGTGAAATTGTTGTTTTTTATTTAACAAAATCGTGCTACTATTTTCTCCAACAGATTACCCATTTGGTGCAACATATTAACCATCTGATGTAATAGATTCATCATATGATGCAATAGATAAATCATCTAATACAACAGAGGAACCATCAGATTAATGATCTGATGCAACAGATTAATAATCTGATGCAACAGCCTTACCATATGTTGCAACAAATTAAGATTCGGATAAAAAATCTGATGCAACTAATTAACCATCTGGTGCAATGGAAGAACCATCAGATTAATGATCTGATGCAACAGATGAACCTCCTGTTGGATAAAATCCTACCAACTCTTCCTACAGGAAAAGTCCAAGACTTGATTTTTCCAACTGATCATTCATCTGCCGCGATAGATGACCCTATGTTGGAAGAAATCTAAATAATATTGACCTTTGATAACTGTTCCAATAGATCATTCATGTGTTGCAACAGATGTGTGACCTATTGCACAGACTATTTATCTTTCTCAACAGATGAGTGATATGTTTTGTATTTTCGCAATAGATTACTCAGCCGTTGCTACGGATTATTTAGCTGTTCCAACAGATCACTCATATGTTGCAATAGATGATGCCACAACAGTTATGTGATCTGTTGAACAGACCATTCATCTGTCTTAAAAGATGAGTGGTATGTTTTGTATTGTTGCAACAGATTACTCATCCGCTGCAACAGTTTGGTTATATGTTGCAACAGATATACTACCTGGTGCAACAGATCAACTATTATTTTACTATTTTGCTTGTTTGATTTACTGTTATCCCTTTTTAACGATGCATTAATCAACAATAATATATTATTTTATGTTCCTGTTAATTTTAGATAATATGGTTCTCAGAAGAACAGAAACCGAATCAAGTCCAAGTAAAGGAACAAGTGAAGCAGCTAGGCTATATCCACCACTCTATGAGCTTGCTTTACAAGCGTTATCTCAATCGGGAGTAGAATATGATGAACATGGGGAGGAGAAATGTTTCAAAAGAGATTATGCAGATGCTAATAGCCCTTCCATCAAAGAGCTGGTCAAAGCCTTCAGCATTGATCGTTATCCTGTGAGAATGCAATGCGATGGTGCCGCAGATTTAACGGGTGATTTCGTGGTTAAGTCAGCCATGGGAAAATCTTTCGACGTCTTCAGAAAAATACTTCGAGAATAAAAATTGGATGCTTATTTTAGGGACAGCTTCTTTAGGAAATATCTTGATTTGCCGGAGGACAACAATGCTCGTTTTCAAATGAAAATGGTATATAAACTTCTCAAGCGTAGGTTTATGTATGAAAAAAAAGATAAGATGGATGAGATGTGGATAAATTACTGTGGCATGCCTGTTTGTTTTGGTTGGAAGGAGTTTGCCATAGTTACTGGACTAAAATGTTATCCTCCTTCTCAAGTTATACCTATTCTAACCACAAAAAAACACCCCGCACACCCCAAAAAGGCAAAGACAAGTCGTGTGATCGTGATGACCTGGTGTGCATTGTTGGTCCAAGCTTCAACAACAAAAATTTGATAGAAGAGTTGAAAGGTAAAGGACTTTCAAAGAAGCACAGACAGTCATTGTGTTTGATTTGATTTGTACATAATATTCTTTAGGCGAGAGACGTTAACAACAACATAAGCTTCGGTTTAATAAATCTCTTCGAGGATCTTGAGGCGTTTAACAGCTATCCATGGGGGTATGAAAGCTTCAAAATGACTGTCAAATATTTGTTGACTCCGTTAGCGCCAAAGACAGTCAACTTATATGGCTTCCGATGGGCTTTCATGGTAAATGTTTCTTTCTTCTATTATGATATCATTCATTTTTTTTACTCAATAATGGTTTTGATTTATTGGCGTTATTTTATAGGCTTGGACGTTTGAAGCCATTCCTTATTTGAGACAACAAGTGAAATACCAGAAAGAATTTTCCTGTCCAAGAATCTTGAGTGGTTGTTGGCCAAAACTCATAAAAATGCAAAATTTCTTGATCTCTTCAACCCCCTGAAGGATGCAGTAAGTATAATTATAATTAATTTTTTCTTTTAATTAATGTTTTTTTTGAATGATCTAATCATCATTCTAATATATGTAACGATTTATGTTAGAATGTGCATCCATCGCTAGTTCCGACCAATCGAGAGTTGAAGATGCTATTTTTTCTTACTTTACGGTCTGTACAAACTTTATCGGACCCTAAGGTCATCGACAGAATAAAAATAGAATTGTTTGGAGCAACAACCATTACAAGAAAAATAGTTGTTGTTGTTGGTGGTAGTGGTGCTGTTATTGGTGATAATGATGCTCCTCTTACAGTATTTAAAGCAAACCATCATGAGTATGATCATTCTGTATATAGATTTTGCCTCTCCCAGCGAATGTTCTGCATGCAAATGTCAAGACTGTAGGGCAAAACATGATGTAGTGATTAATGCTATTAATGCATTAACTGCTTCTGTAAAGGAATTGACATCTAAGAGAGGTCTCATTCCATCAAAAAGGATTTTATTTCCATCTGCTCTGTTAGAGATTAGGGCTAAAAGGAGAAGGAGAGTGATTTTCAAGGCATTATCAGGCATCCAAAAAAGCGAAATTACAACTCTTCTGTCTGCGTGTTGTACTGAGCAACATACAATGTCTAAAGGAGAGCAGCACGAGCCAAAGAAAGTGAATATATTATATATCTTCCAACTGAAAAAACAAACAGACACATATCTGTTTCAACAGACGATACATCTGCTGAAAATTATCAAACAGATATATACATCTATTGCAATAGTTGACTAACAACTATCTGTTGCAACATATGTCTGGTCTGTTTTAGCAAATCAAACAAATCTTCGTACAACTTTTATTTGTACCAACAGATGACTTATCTGCTGCAACAGATGATTTATATGTTGCAATGGATGGTTGGGTCTTCCTCATGTAGAAATTTATCCCAACAGTTGATTCATTATTGCAATAGAAATATAATATGTTTGGGATATTTTAAAACGGGAGGAAGACCTATTTGATTTGCTAGAAGAGATGAGTTATCCTTTTTCGTTTTGTTGTATCTTCGTGATTAGCATTGACCAATTCTGATTTTCCAGGTGGATGTAGAAAAAGCTACTGCTGAACAATATTGACAATATGCTACTCTTTTTATGGAAATACAGAGAACAGAAAGTGCAGAAACCGTACGCAAGCGACAATGAAGATCCACGACGAGTAAAGTCGAATTCCATAGCACCGGATGAAGAACAACTTGTCCATACTGAGTAGATTTTTATAGCTTGAGCCTGTCAAAGCAATCCTTGGCAAAATACTTAAATTGTTGTTGATGTATTTGTTGAGATCTGTACCCATAACAATTTGTTTACATTTTATTTATTCGTTGACTTATTTCAGCTAATTTATGAAGGCTTCGATTTATTTTATTTTGTCTACGTATTTTATTTATTTCTTAAATTTAAACTTATTAATTGAAAAGGAATACTAGATTCAAATATTGCAAGAGATAATATATCTGTTACAACAGACGACACATCTATTGGAAAATTCGAACAAATTTAGACATATGTTGCAACAGGTAGGTGATCTATTAGAATTTATCAAACAGGTCTTCCCATTGTTGCAACAGATGAAATTTAGATAAAAACATCAAGATAATGCAACAGATGACACATCTATTAGGAAAAAAAGAACAAATTTAGACATATGTTGCAACAAATGAACTTTATCTGTTGCAACAGACGACACATCTATTGGAATAATCGAACAGTTTATATATATGTTGCAACAGATAGGTTATCTGTTGGAATTTATCAAACATGTCTTCCTACTGTTACAACAGATGAACTTTAGATAAAAACATTGAGATAATGCAACAGATGACCAACCTATTGCAACATATAAACTATATGTCAGAACAGGTAGGATAACTGTTACAACGGATAGAGAATCTGTTGTATTATAAGAATTCAACTTTTGTTAGACATAAAAAATTGCCACTACGTTTAAAAAGGTTAAAGTGAATTGAAATAAAAAAGGCTCAACCCATCGACGGTGTTTATTTCAAACACCTAAAATAAAATAGGCATCAAGTAGACATGTTCATTTTAAAGACGTAAAATAAAATAGGCATCAAATGTGTTAGTGTCAGTCCTGACACATTTCGCTGACTTGCCGTTACTTTTCCTCCAACGGTCATTCCCCCCCCCCCCCCATTGTCTTATATATTCATCTTCCTCCTAAAATTTAACCCTAAATTCCCAAATCTTCTTCTTCATCGTCATCTTCTTTTATCTATCCAATTTCTTCAAATTATTACTTTCATTTTTTCCAACTGACCTTGAAAATGTCGAGCGCATCTTCCACTATTTTTTGTGATAAAGATTTTTGATATTGTAAGTGCGGTCATGAAGCTTTGTTAAAGACTTCTTGGACTCAACAAAATTCGGGTCGTAGATTTTTTACTTGTAAGATTTCAAAGTTAATATTTTATTTATTTAATTAATTGATTAATTATTGACTTGTAATTGTTTTGTAATTGTGTTCTCTTTTTTATAGAAATTGGGTGGATGCGATTACTTTGATTGGTATGAAGAACGACACCCTTCACAAGCAAATCGTGTAATCTGGGGTTTGTTGAATAAAGTCAAGGCTTTTGAAGAGAAACAAAATCGAGCAAGAAGATACTACATTGTTGCCGTTATTTCTACTGATTTGGTGTTGTTGGGCACATGGATATTGAAGTCTAATTGCTGAAATTTTCATGGTGGTGTGCGTATTTGCTACTGGTTTGTTGTCGACGAGCACATGGATATTCAAGCATAACTGTTGGAAAATATCAAAAAGATTTAGGCATATGTTGTAAAATTTAGGTCATCTGTGGAAATTATCAAACAGGTCTTCCCACTGTTGCAACAGATTAGACTTACATTATTAGATTATTCATAGAAATTATCAAACAGGTCTTCCCACTGTTGAAACAGATTAGACTTAGATTATTAGATTATTAGATTATTCAAACAGGTCTTTCCACTGTTGCAACAGATTGACAATCTAATCTATTGCATTATAAAAAACTCAACTTTCATCAGAAAAAAATTATTGCCACTATATGTACATGTAATAAAGTGAAGGGTGACTTGAAATTAAAAATTTCTATTTCACAGGCTCTTCTATATACACAGGCTTCAAGCGTCTAGTTAGTACCCCATAAGCCCAGACCTCTTACAGGTTTGCCACAGCGTTGTCACACAAAAAAGTCATTGGCTCGGCCATTACTATACCGGTCAGCAAACATTCGATGTGTGCAAGAGCGTGCAAGCTGCTCGCTTTAGCGACATCATCTTTTGGAAGGATCATTCCCCTGTTTCGACCTTTAAAATCCCATGATTTCTTTATCAACACTTCCTTTGGCAAATGATTCATCAGTTTATTCTCTCTCAACAAGATGGGCAACAACACCATCAATGGCTCCACGAGGAGAAAAAGATTAAAATCATTGACGAGAGGTACGTTGGAGTCATAAACATTGATTTTTTCCTCCTCGAGTAGTATTTCAACAACCCGATAATGCATGCCGTTCACGCTAATGACTACAAGAATCCTTTTTTCCTCGGTCCAGCTCTTGCCGTATGGATTTGGCCTTTTCCCTCTAACATATCTTAACGTTTCTTCTTCATCCAAGACCAATGTAGGAACTAGGAAATCAAGTCCCACGCCAAGGGCTGACACCTCTCCATTGAGTTGATCATACCTATCCTTAAGCTTCTTGCAGAAGTCGAGGTCCATTATCCTATCGACAGCGTCATAAGCTTTCTGGTAGGTTAATTGTCTTTTCCTTATGAGGTAGAGAATTATGTTAACATGTTGTGAGATAAGAAGTCAATTTTTAAAGAAGTTAATTTTTAAATAGGTTAGTAATTGTAAAAATGCAACGTATGGTCCATCTGTTGCATAGGATTTTTTGAATCAATAATCCAACGCAACTTATGCAACAGATGGATAATAAGTTGTAATAGAACCACAACCAGTTGTACCAGTATACCCAGCTGTTGCAACAGATGTGAAATCTGTTACGTAGCTTCTTCTTTATGGGGTAGATTAGAAGGTCTAGGTTAGGAAAAGTAAACTTGCCTTGTCCTCGTACGGCATATGCATATCAGTCATAGTCTGGAAGTTTTGGGGGGGAAAAGAGAGGCTTGGGGTAATCTGGTACGCCTGGCTTGGCATTCTTGGCCTATCGCAGATCCCTCTTCTCTTCGGCGCCAAGTTCCGCGTATATGTCTACCTTCTTGACTGGCCCCTGAACTTCAACAACTTTTAGAGAGGGAGGAATTGGAATTTCTTTTAATTTTTGAGCGGAGAGTACGTCTCTAATTGCTCTTTCCTTTCTCCTAACGAACGCTGTAGGAGTGTGTGGATCCCTCACCTTCTTGGATGGTATGACACACATCTTGGATTTGAATTCCTTGATAGCTTTAGAGATAGCCTCTACTTTTTCAAAGACTTTATCCTGTCTTTCCTTGCACTCATCGCATTCGCAATGAGAAACGAGGGTGAAGAGGGGTGAGAGGGACCTGTGTAAAGGCGAAAAGGGGTGTTTTCAAACATATTTATTCTTTGGTAGCAGCATCAGCATGCCTGCTACCAACACCAACAACTCCACCAGAAGAAGCACCCAGATCTGCCTTAGTAAAAGGTTGGTCATGAAGAGCCTCAACATTAGGTTGATCTTGCCTAATTGCTCTTCTTATGGCTGTTGCTCCAACCAATTCCTTCTTTATTAACTCCATCTTTGGGTCTGCAATAGTATCAACATGACCAAGAGTAATATAAGAAGTCATCACCGACTCCTCCTCAGTAGGCACATCTATGGATGCACAACCTATAAAAAAGAAAAAAAAGACAAATGCATTTAAATCATATAATATAATAATTTTCACAGTTGGGCTACATTTAAAAAAAAGACCCATCTGTTGCATAGTTTTCAATATATGGTTAAAATTCATTTGAGTCTGGTTCAGAGAAACAGAGCAACACATGGATAATCTGATGCAAAATATCAATCATCTGTTGCAATAACTACACAAGATGGGTAATCTATTATGCAACAATGATTTGTACGTCACAATAATGAATGATATGTTATTAGATTAAATATCTGTTGCATAATTTGCAGTAGATGGTTAATCTTTTAGGAGTCGGATTCAGAGAACCAAAGCCACAAATGGGTAATCTGATACAAGATATACCCCGTCACAACAGATGTCCCATCTGGTGTACCAGATATAACATCTCATGCACCAAATATAACATCTGTTCAATATCTTTCTTATCTTTGAGTAGAATTATTTTACTTGAAGAAGACGTACTGCATCATCCGGAGGGTTAAAGAGATCAACCTCCTTAATATTGGTATTGCTCTTTGCAACCAACCACCTAAACATCGTTGGATGAGAAATCTCATCTGGGTAATCCATTAACTACTTTCGGAGGGGAGGAATGGCTTCAAATGCCCAAGCCTAAAAAGTGTAAACAGGAAGCAAGCAAAAAAAAAACCATAATAACTATATTCAATATAAATTAATGGATGAGTAAAATTAGTGATTAATTTTACCATGAAAGTTCAAGGAAAGCCGTATAATGTGGTCCTCTTTCTCTTTCCGACTCTCTAATTCCTCCTCTTTTTCTCTTTCATTTTCTTTATCACTATCTACGGACCCTTGTCCACCTCCCTCAACGTTGTTTTCACATCTATCCTTAGCTTCACTTTTACCTGACTGAGATTGTTCAGGAAGCTCCTCCGAATCCCTCTATACTGTAACCTTTTTTTTTATAGTGGTCAGACGTTGACCCACTTTCATTTTCTTTTCTTTTGGGAGATATGTTTTACCTACAGACAAAGAAAAATTAAAATTACATTACAGTTGATGTATGCATAAATTTTAAAAAATACATTACAAACACCACAAATACCGACACAACAACAGCCACCACCATAAACACTACCAACCAATGCCAACAAACAAAAAAACACCACGAATACCGACACCACCACAAACACCACCAACCAATGCCACCACTGGTGCCACCACAACGATGATGACGACGACCGCCACCACCATCTAACTATACCACAACAGTCAACGGAACACTACGATGGAAACTAGAGATTTCTCGAGTTCTTTCTATGATTTTACCATAAAACTCAAAATTGTAAACCCATTCTCGAAGATAATACAACTAAAAGTTTTATTTTTTATCATTAACTTAAAAACCCTTATTTTTTTTTAAAAAAATAAATATAGAGCTCTTCTCGAACTCTGTTGCCTATGAAGACAAAGAAAACGACTTATACAAGCAAGAATGATGTCGAAAATAACACCTATGTGGTCGAAATGAGAAGAAAAGCGATCTGTTATGGAGAGTTGAGCAAATTTGTTGAGTAGTTATTATCTGTACTGTATTGTTGAGTGAGAATGAGAGAGAAAGAGTCAGACCTCGAGATTTGAAATGATGAAATGTTTTGTATGATTGATTTGTATTTTGGAAAAGAATGACAAATAGTTTTGAAAATATTAATTTGGTCCGAAATGATCTTAATTATTTTTAAAATCATAAAATATATGCGTAATTTTTAAAATCATATAAAAACAATTGAAGTTGTAGTTGACCGAGTACTCTAGGAGGTGACCCTGTAAAAACTCACCCCTGGTCCTAGATTAATTAATTTAGGAGTCTAACATATGAACTCAATTGAAATTGTAAAAAACAAATGTTCAACGTGTTGCGTCAGATTTCTTATCTGTTGTAAAGTATCAATCAGATTAGGTAACAACAGATTACGAATCTGATGTAAATTATCAAACAAATTAAGTCATCTGTTACGACAGATTACCCTTTTGTTGTAAATTATCAAATGGATTGTAATATGTCACAATAGATTACCCATATGTTATAAATTATCAAATAGGCGCTGTCATCTGTTGTGGCTGACCCTATGAGAACTCATCCCTAGTCCTAGATTAATCGATAGTTTACCCTATGAGAACTCATCCCTAGTCCTAGATTAATCGATAGTTTACCCTATGAGAACTCACCCCTAGTCCCAAATTATTCAATCAAGGTATTAGTACCGTAGTCCTAGATTAATTAATTAAGGTATTAGTCTAACATATGAGGTAGTAAGAATCGGTTCGGCTCAGAGTGATCGATCGCCGACTCTGGTCGGGAGGAACGCAGTATCATTTCATCATGCAATTGACAAAAGACTCAATTGAAGTTATAGTTGACCATATGAGAACTCACATTCAATTAAGGCATTAGTCTAATATATGAACTCAATTAAATTATATAAACAAATGCTCAACCTGTTGCAACAAATGTCTTTTCTGTTTGATCAAATCAAACAGATTATGTAATCTGTTGTAATATATTACACATCTGTTGTAAATTATCAAATAGATTAAGTCATCTGTTGCAATAGATTACCCATCTGTTGTAAATTATCAAATGGATTGAGTCATATGTTGCAATAGATTACCCATCTGTTGCAAATTATCAAATAGACGTTGTTATTTATTGTAGTTGACATTATGAGAACTCACCCCTAGTCCTAGATTAATCAATTAAGGTATTAGTTGGACATATGAGGTAGTAAGAATCGGTTTGTCTCAGAGTGATCGATCAACAACTCTTGTCGGGAGGAATGCAGTCCCGTCTTATCATGCATTTGCCAAAAGACTCAATTAAAGTTGTAGTTGACCCTATGAGAACTCACCCCTAGTCCTAGATTATTCAATTAAAGTATTAGCTAAACATACGAGGTAGTAAGAATCGGTTCATCTCAGAGTGATCGATCGATGACTCTTGTCGGGAGGAATGCAGTACCATCTCATTATGCAATTGCCAAAAAACTCAATTGAATTTGTAGTTGACCCTTTGTGCTCATTCATCCATCCCTAATTCCACCTAGATCAATGTAGGTACTATTATTAATCTTAACATTAAGTTAATGAGAACACATTTCAACTCAGAGTGATCGATCGACCACTCGGGTCGGGATGAACACAATACTAACACCATGCAAATGCAACGACTCAATTGGATTTATAATTGACCCTGTGAGCTCATTCATTCATCCCTCGTTCCACTTAGATCGATGCAGGTACTATTATTAATCTTAACATTAAGTTAATGAGGAGTTCATTCTTTCATTCCTAGTTCATCCTAAATCAATTGCAATGAAATCCATTGCAACAAACAACTGAGCTGTTGGAGAATTTCAAACAAATAACAATATCTGTTACAACAGATGACATTTCTTATTTAATTATCAAATAGACATTTGCATCTGTTATGACGGATGACTGAGGTGTTGGAAATTTTCAAACAGATATTGCTATCTGTTGTAACAGATGACATTTCTGATTTAGTCATCAAATGACATTTCCATTTGTTGTCACAGATACTGAGCTGTTGGGATTTCTCAAATAGATATCTAAATCTGTTGCAACAGACGACATATCTGTTTGAAAATCTTTTTGTTTTCTTTTAATTTTAAAGCAAGCTATTGTCCGAGTAGATAAAGTAGTAGTACTACTAAAGGCGATAAAAAATGTTTCTTGGATAACTCAAAAATCTCATTGACTAGTCTTGTCCTGTCTTTTCAATGTCACCCATTTTCTTCCTCGTGCCCCTCAAATTATTAGTGAATATTAATTAATGAATATTGAAACCCCTAATACTTCTTCCTTTTCATATTGACTTGGCACTCCCATCAGGAAAATATTAGTTAGGGCTTTATTTTACTACCAAATTAGCCTTATTAATTATGCTTTTTAAATATAAATTTGAATAAATACACTTTTTTTAGTCATTTAATATTAAGGATAGTACATCTAGAAATTAGAATTATCTCATCTCTCCCTTCCTCTCTTTCAGCCCTAAATCTCTCATCTTTTTTCTTTCTATCCTCTTTAGGGTTATCACAACCTTTTTTTCTCTCATCTTTCTCAAAAATTTTCGTTCGGATCTAAACCGATCGATATCCATATCTTATATTCCTCGACTGAAATTGTTGTTTTGACCCCCTTTTGACATTGTATGATATGATTCACTATTGCTCTTTCATTCTCATCTTCTTCTTGCAACTTTATTTACATCTTTTTGTTTATTTAATTACCATTTTCCCATATCATATTTATTTAAAAAAATTGAAGGAACTTTTAATTGTTGAATAAACATATCGAAATTTTTTATTATAAGATTCGAAAAAGAGTCATCTGTTGGGAGAAGTTTAAAAGCCTTGTTGGCAATATCATTTTTTTTTATGTATTTTGTTTGTTTCTTTGTTGTTGATGTTGTTATTAATGTTGTTGGTGGGGCTGGTATTGTTGGAACTTGTGGTGTTGTTGGTGGGTTTGGCATTGTTGAAACTTGTGGTGTGGTGTGGTTTAGACGGTGGGTGCTTCTTAGCTTAAAATAGTGGAGTCCGAACAATCAACACAAGGAGTAGGGGAGAAAAAAATAAAAAGTTTAAAGTGAATAAGAAGAGAAGAGTTGGTTACCAAAATTTAAAAAATATGTGCTGAGTGGGAATTGAAATCAAGTCCAAAAGAAATAAATAGCCTTAAGCACCCATAAACAACAACTAGGCTAACCAAACAACTCTTACTATGGATGCTCACTGATTAGATTATGTACGTTTTTTTCTTTATTTCCACATACATATATAAAGTTCGATACGAGTTCAGTTTGTGCTCGCGCACCCGGAGGACTCCATGTGGGTCCGTCCCTTGTTGTTGATGGTGTTGGAATATAGGATGTATGCTTCTTTGTAGTTGATGATGTTGTTGGAACAAATGTTATTGTTTTCTTTGTTGTTGATGTTTTTTATTTGTTTTTTTAGTTTATGCTGTTGTTGATGTTGCAACAGACAGAGCAACTGATGGAACAAATCAAACCACCAGCAAGGCTGCTATGTATTCCAACAGACTCCATATCTATTGCATCAGACTCCATATCTGACGCAAACTATCTGAGATTTATGTGTTGTGTGTGTTACTTAAATAAAACTGGTGACTTTATTAATATATAAATTTAAAAAAATGGATCTAAATACAACATTTTATCTTTTTGTTGTATTTCCAAAAGAAACAGATTGGTAATCTGTTGCAAAATATATTCCACCTGTCAGATAACTTACAACATATGGACAATCTGTTGCAACAAATGTATATATCAGCTTGCTTTTCCATCAGCTGTGGCGTCTGTTGCAACTTTGTAATCATCTGTTTATTCAATTTCATCGAGAGCAATAGATTTTTTTAAGCCCTTCTTGGCCAAACTCAATTTTTGCTCTTGGACTGCTTCTCTTTTTTTTTTTTTGCATCCTTCAAGCTGGCCTCCAAATTTAATTTTTGCCCTCAATCCAATAGCAAAAATTTAGTTTGGTTGAAGGATGCAAAGAAAAAAAGAGAAGCAATCCAAGAGCAAAAATTGAATTTGGCCAAGAAGTGTTTAGAAAAATCGATTGCTCTCGATGAAATTGAATAAACAAATGACCAGTAAGTTGCAACAGACGCCACAGCTAAAGAAAAAGCAAACTGATATATTCATCTGTTGCAACAGATTGTCCATATATTGTAAGTTATCTGACAGGTGAAATATATTTTGCAACAAATTATCAATCTTTATCTTTCGGAAATACAACAAAAAGATAAAATATTGTATTTAGATCCCTTTTTTTTCTAATTTACTTATTAATAAAGTCACCAGTATTATTTAAGTAACACACACGACACATAAATCCTGGATAGTTTCAGAAATATTGCATTAAATCTCGGATAGTTTGCTAATTACATTTTATCCCGAAATTTTGAATTGTGATACATATGTTAAGCAGTGATACATATGTTATATGTATCACTAGTAAATATGAATCCGGGATTTTATATAATTTTTTAAAACATTAAGGGATATTGTGTAATATGGTGTCTTAAATATGTGATTTGTGTAATTTTTCCTTTTAAGGGATATGAACAGTCGTGACTTTTTGTTTGACTAAGTCCAGTCCCTTCCAATTCTCAATCATTTTATAAATAGGTCCCTCCGGCCTCCTCACTCACTCTCATTCATTCTACTATACTTACAATACTAATATGTCAAATCCAGATTCGTACAAGAAGGTTCATATCGAGTCCTTGCAGGAATTTCAAAGGCAGTTTGATGAACTCCAGAGGGATTTAGCCAACTTCCGAGCAAGGCTGAGGAAGGCCCTGCTGCTGGTGGATGAAAATTGTCAGGTTGACAATAATAATAATAATAATAATAATAATAATAATAACAACAACAACAACAACAACAACAATAATAATAATAATAATAACAATAATAATAATAACAATAATAATAATAACAATAATAATAATAATAACAATAATAATAATAATAATAATAACAATAACAATAACAATAATAATAATAATAATAATAATAATAATAACAATAATAATAATAACAATAATAATAATAATAATAATAATAATAATAATAATTAGGTTATGTTTTTTCTTTCTTTTAGCGTATGTAATTCCCTTTTTTATATCCGATCTACCTATAAGGGATTCAAAAAAATCCATGTATATGTTTGGTTTGGTTTGGTTTGGTCGATTTTGAATTTTTAATTCTTATTCAATATTTAATTATCATTCTATTTATTCCCTATTCAAAACATGTCGGCGGTTGGAGTTAGGGATGCGGTCATGATGAGAAATTCTCCGAAAAATGATTCATTAATAAATAATAAGGAACTAAATGATATTATAATCGTAAAAGAAAGATTATTTAATTTAAAAAAAGTCACAATATTGGATTAATTTAATTAAGATATATATATGATGATCTGATTTTTAAGAAAAAAGTTAATGAATAGTCATGACTATGACTTTTGTCTAAACACATTCAACAAACAAACAAACAAAAACAAAAAACGCTTCTGATGCATCAAATTCCTCATCTGTTGTGACTTATGAATCAGTTAAAAGAAATAAAAAAAGCTCCTTAAACAAATGGTCGATTTATAGCAACAGATGGTATATCTGTTGAAACAGATGGGTTATCTGATGCAACAGATATACAATCGGTTGTCATAACTCAATTAATAAAAATGGTTATTAAAGAAACGGAAAGATTAAGTCATCACCACCAGCTTGATTTCATTAAGTCATTTCTTTTCACAGAAAAGAATAAGGAAATAAATGATAAACACAATTTATATAGTAAAAAACTCACCAGAAATATTCTTGTTTTTAAATCTTCTTTATAAATTTATATAATTAAAAAGTCAAAAATTTTGGATGTCATGAAGATAATTTTTTTTAAAAGATATATATATTATATGTTGCAACAGATATATTATCTGATGCAACAGTTGAACTATTTGTTGCAACGGATGATATATGTATTGTAATAGATGATTTATCTAATGCAACAGATATATAATCTGTTGTGCAACTCAGTGTAACAAATAAACGGTTGCTGGAAAGAACTAATTATTTTAATAAATATAAAGCTAAGCTTCAAGCTGAAAAGTCATGACCTATCATAATATAGATTAATTTAATTAAGTCATAACTTTTTACAGTAATCAAGAATGTCATTAATAAATGGAGGTGAACAGTTGTGCCTTTAAATCTTCTTTATTAATTTATATAATTAAAAATTCAAAAAATTTGGATGTCATGAAGATAATATATTTTTTTTAAAAAATATATATTATATGTTGCAACAGATATATTATCTGATGCAACAGGTTATCTATTTGTTGCAAATCATGATATATCTGTTGCATCAGATAAATCATCTGTTACAACAGATATA
>NC_061113.1:263436202-263444245 GCF_002878395.1 Capsicum annuum
CATAACTTTTTACAGTAATCAAGAATGTCATTAATAAATGGAGGTGAACAGTTGCAATTTTTTGCCTAACTCATTCAAGTTCAATCCTCTATAAATAGGTCCCTCCTTACTCAATCGTTCGTTCTACTATACATTATTTATTCCTCGCTCTTGTTACACCTTCAACTACTTTCTCTTCAAGGACTTGATAGCTTTTTCCTGTCTCTGGTAATTTTTTTCTTGATTTTTGTGTAAATATACGTTGTATTACATTACATTACATTCAAATTCTTTCTTTTCTTTACTTTTATGTTTACGTGTGTGTTTTGTCAACTTATGTGTTTTTTTAGATATGGCTGATCTTGTGTGGGATATCGCTATTTTATGAGACGCCATGAGGGAACTGCAGAAGGAGGTTCATGACCTGTATTGGGAGTTGACTGCCGTCAGGGTAAGGATGCTGCAGGAGAACCGCAGACTGCGGAGGGCGCTGCTGCTGCTCTTTGAAGATTGGCTGGCTGGCCATACAAATAATAAGAGAAAATGGTCTATTACCCCCCCCAACCTTTAGTCGAAATTCCAACTACACACTCAACCTTTTAATGTGCCCTATTACCCCCCCTGAACTATTTTAAAGTGGAATTATTATCTCCGTGAACTATTTTAAAGTGGAATTATTAAACCCCCCAAAACTGACAACTAGTCATTGCAAATGTGGTGTGATGCACGCGCTGCCACGTCATGCCACATCATTGCCACGTCATTTTTTATTTTTTTACTCTAAAAAAATAATAATTTAACATTATTATTTCCCAATTATTATTTTTCTTTCTTTTTCTTCTTCTTTTTCTTCTTCGATTCTTCTTCTTTATTTCTTCTTCTTCTTCAATTCTTCTTCTTCTTCAATGGCACCCAAGAACCCATCAATGGCAATTATTATTTTTCTTTCTTCTTCTTCAATTCTTCTTCTTCTTCTTCTCCTTATTCTCCTTCTTCTTCAATGGCATCCAAGAACCCATCAATGACATTTCTTCTTCAATAGCATCCAAGAACTCATCAATGACATTCAAGATTAATTTATCATCTTCTCATTCAAGAATTCAAGTTCTTAAATTTTTTCAAGTTAATTCGGGTTCAATGGCATTTCTTCTTCAATAGCATCCAAGAACTAATCAATGACATTCAAGATTAATTTATCATCTTCCTAATCTCCTCATTCAAGAGTTCAAGTTCTTAATTTTTTTTCAAGTTTTTTGAATCGAAGTTCTTAGTTCAAGTGAGAACTCATTAATGACATTTCATCATCATCATCTTCTTCTTCTTCATTGGCATCCAAGAACTCGAATTACGTAAGAATGTTAAATCAAAAAAGTCGAATGTCATTGATTACGTGAAACTGAATCGAATGTTGAATCAACGTGTTGAATCAAAATATTGAATAGAATTACGTGAAATTCATCAAAAAAAAAAGTCGATGGAATTTTGAATTTTTCGGCGCCGTCACTGTTCATCGGCATTTCACCATTGAAGCTGAACCATTGAAGGAATTGAAGAAGAAGAATAGAAGAAAAAGAAGAAGAAAAAGAAGAAGAAGGAGAGGAAGCCATTGAAGAAGAAGAAGAATAGAAGAAGAAGCCAATATTTATTAACAAAAAATAATAATTATTAAAAATAATGGCATGGCAATAAAAAAATAATGATTTTAAAGTGAAAAAAAAATCAACTAACGTGCCTATTGGCGCGTGTAGTCACGTCCAATGACACGTTAACAACTGAGGGGTAATAAGGTAATAGGTCACATTAAAAGGTTGAGTATATAGTTGGAATTTCGACTAAAGGTCGAGGGGATAACCGACCATTTTCTCTAAATAATAATGATGTTAATAATGATGATAATAATAATTAAGCTTCTTTTTTTTTCTGTTATCTATGTATATTTTTTTGTTTGTTTTATAAAAAATTATGCTTGATGTACTTGACTTTTTATTTCTTATTTAATTTTCGTGTTGTCTATTTCTATTTCTTAAGGAATGACATATCTACAATTAAGGAATAATTTGATTCCAATATCAATAGCAAGAACATATGAGTTATCTGTTAGGTTTTGTGTGTGACAGGAGTTGTATTTTGTTGTTCGAAACATAATAGTAATCTGATGAAACAAATTATTTATCTGTTGAAACAGATTACTAATATGGTGCAACAGAATACCCATCTATTCGATTCATAATCATATTAGGAGCACCTAGAACCCTTAAACATGAATCCAACATGAGTCTACTGTTACAATAGAACATTTATCTGGTGTCGCAGATAATGGATCTGTTTAAACAAATTGCTCTTGTATTGCATTCATGTTCGCATGCAAACTATTGTTGAAAAGACAACACACTAGCAGTTACCCAGATTCAACTAAAAAGCATAATCTGACTTACCAAAATCTCCTTTCAAGTAAATTCCATAGCTGAAAGTGATTTACGAAACAAAATTTGACATAAGAATTTGATCAAAAAGCTGCAATTGGGTAACAACAACAACAACAATGGTCAACAAGAAAAATATGAAATTGATAATGAAGTATAAGATGATGATAATGAATCAGAAGATAACGAATAAAGGAGCAGCAACAATGAACAACAAATATCGCAAAGAGAGAAAAAATAACAACAGATGAGGAGAGAGAAAAAAACGTCTTTTTTCCCTTTGTTCCCCGTCATATATTAACTAACATTTAAATCAAGGTGTAAATTTAAAAACTTGTGAGTTATTTTAAAATTTTTCAAACTTTCTTAAACCATAATGAAGTAATTATCACCTCTACTCATTTATTAATATTAAGACTTGTGTTACCTACACCTCATTTTATTAAAACTTGTGTTACCTACACCTCATTTTAAAACTCTTTTGTCAAGTAATAACTTAAAAAATGTACAAAATCTGTACATGTCTAACTATTTTGAGATGGGAAAGAGTATGTTAATACACCTATATTTGACTCTCATCAATTTTCCTACTTCTACATCTTCCACATTGCTTTTATTTATTTTCCCAATAACGTCTTGTGTTTATTATTGGATTTAACAAAGGTAACCTTGCAGCTCCTTGATTACACAGAGGATATCACTTTTGCATCACTCAATTGACTATACAACCAACTCATTACAATTTTATCTGTTCTCAAGCTCTAACATTTCAAAATTCCAGGAAAACAAACCGAAAGAATAAATCAGATGGAGATGACGAAGAAAGAATATCTATCTGAAATGTAAACCCGAAAAAGAAAAGGGGAAGAATGCAAAATCCTTAAAAGAATAGACATCAAACAAGCAACATTGATGCACGTTCATCAGGGAGATGCCTCTGAATCCGCTGTCGTTTTGCCGTTATTAGGTTGGTCAATTTCTTTACGAGAAGCTTCCCAAAGCTGCTGTTCTATCCCCAGCTTCTTCAGTTCTATTAAACCTCTTTCAGCTGTGAAAGAAGATCACCATTCGGTCAATAAGTTTCAATGCACAATCAAAAGACAGATTTTAATTAAGGCAAACTTTTTTACTTCCATCTTTGGCCAGTTCTTACAATTTTGCAGAAAGAAAGATTAAAGACGACGTACAAACCAACAATGCTGTTTACAAAGTTATATATAAATTCCTCACTCTTTCCTCTGTACGTATCAGCACATCTATAAATTTGGGGGGGGGGGATGATGCCATATCACCAAGTAAAAACTTGTTGGTAACTACTTCTAGAGAGCAATGAACTAAATCATGAATAGGTTAATATCATGATGCTCTATCAGTAGGAAAGGGGAGAAGAGTTTCGATTCTTTCAGCTGTCCTTCAGAAATCATAAATATGTAACAGCATAGAGAAGCAAATGACATAAGCACGCCTGGATGAAAGACAAAATTATATGGCACCACTAAAAACATGAAACTCTAGGTAACACTAGCTATGCTGGTCCAATGCTAATCAATGCATGTGATGATCAATTATAGCTTTACACAAAAAAGCTTTTCCACCAAGGCATACAAAAGAATGTTATATGGCACCACTAGCTTTGTGGGTCCAACCTAACCAATGCGAATCATAATTTTACACAACTATAGCTTCTTTTCCACCAAGGAAACAAAGTAATGCCAATTATATTTTCATACAGTATAGCTTTTCCATCAAGCCTACGAAGTGAAGGGACAAAATCATTTTCAAACTATTTCTACATTAGTTATTACACATTCAACCCTATTATATTTGTAGATTTTACATAGTAGATATTGTGCAGAATTTTTTCTTTTACTTTCGTTGAAACTGTTTAAATTGAAATTTACCACCATAGCTGTTGCTCAAACTTGTGAGACACTATTTGGTTGTAATTTTTCCTAGTATGGTATAGTAATGAAAGTTACATATTACCAATATAAAAAATTGTGACTTTTCAAAGGACATCAATTTCCATGTTAAATATAATTTCCTAAAATTTAAAATGAAAAGTTCCTCCGAAAGTGCATAGAATAAAATTACAATAGAGACAAACCTTGTAGGAAAGTGTAGTGTAATAGAAAGACCAATTTAGCCCCTATCCTACCCTCAAGATAGCATCAATAAAATGGGGGTATCCAGACTCCAGAGTGTTAAACTATAACGGATCATGAATCGGCTATTTATTATTGCAGGAGTTTGGGCTTTCATCAGTAGTAGAAAATTACTAACAAAGTTTTTATGCTTAAAACTTGATTAAACATAATAGGATTCTAGGTACATGGACATGAGGAAGAAATTTTTCTGCAATAGGAATTTCCATGCAAGGCTTGAATGGAACTGTTTAAGTGGCGACAATGGAATGAGAACGCTACACCATTTTATCTTTTGGAATAAGGTAATATATATATGAAAGCTACCATTATTTGAACTTCTACTAGTAGTATGGATTCTATTCCTTTATTCGAGAAAAAAGTCGAGGCAATGAATTACCATCAACTGCATCATGAGTGGTTGGTGACTGTCCACTACGGCCAATCCAGATCTGAAGCCTTTCTTCTGCAATATCTTCTTCTACACAATGCACCTTGGCTCTCCTCCAGAAGTATGTAAGCCAAGCCTGCAATTTTACCAATAGCTCATGATGTGGTGGAACTAATGCAACTGACATTGGTCAAGGGGAAAATCCTCAAGACTTGGTATCTTGTACTAGTTTCAACTTTCAACATACAACTAAACCATGGCCTCTATTCAGATCTTTATAGTTCTAACAAATTTTCCATCCAGTAAAATTGGTCTCAGTAGGACCATGTATGTAATTTTTCCTTTAGTAGGTAAAGGAGTATTATATGTATAACTTCATTATGCTATGACGCAAACAATGAAAAAGCTCAACCTTCCCAGCATCCAATTGATATTCAGGGGGCAATACAACAGAAGAAGAGGAAATAGCTCCAGAACAAATAACTAAATCACGAAAAAGAAAACTGACCTCCTTGAAGAGAACATCTTCTATCTCCTCTGAGCTTAACTCTGCAAGCAAAAACACACGGGTCTAGATCAAACCCTCATAAAGAACCCCAAGAAAGAAGACACATGTTAATATCATACAAATCTAATATGCCAACAGCCTCTAGTTTTAACAAGCCATGACCTATATATATACCAAACAGACTAGAAAAAGAAATTATACTGAGGTCCAAAATGGGGAAATGAAACTGATTTATAAAAGGAGTTGATCTTTTAGTTACCCTAGACTCAAAACAAAAAAGGAGTTGATCATTAACATCTGCATAGCACTTCCAAAGAAAATATGTATGTCCAGAACATGGAATGAAGAAGTAATTATTTATTCCAGTTGCTCTCAAATATACCTCGAGGGAAAAGGGAAAATGACATTAAACTTTTTAACAAATTCTAGAAATAGGAATGTAAATAATTGATCTACCAATCCTAGTTAAGGACGATATTCAAATAACCAACAAATCGAGGTATTCCAAATCAAACATGTTCAAATTTGTTTCAGGTGGATTGAACAAGTTCTTACCGTATGCCTCCATCAACTTGGGGTCAGCAGATGACTTAGGATCTGCCAAGCAACAAAAGCATAAAAGACAGAGTAAGAGTTATTTTATTTTTTGTTGAGATTATTCTATTTTTACTAACAAAAGATTGAGAGTATTCTATTTTCAAACAAACAAAAGATGGGCCAGGGGCTTGAACATAAGAGAACTCCAGGAGATGGAACGGCAAGAAAACTAGTGAGTGGAAAAGTACATCTGCCACTGGATGTTTAGCGAACAGTCAAGTCAATAATAGTCTTTAGGATGGGAAACAACCCAGAGATGGCCAAATGGCCAATGACCCATGTAAGCCATCCTTAAAGTTCTCATGCTCAACTTAGCACGCGGATTTACATTGGCAGAAGATGATAGCCACACTTGGGTAAGGGCAACAGGTATTTGCCCTACAGTGATGACTATGAGCTATTGCAATTTTGGAACATCAGATACTCTGTCAAGAAAGAAAAGAGCATGAACTCTAGGAGATGGAAACTTTGACGTGTAAAAGCATACAACGGATAAACCTGAGATAGGACGAGTACAAAATAGACAAAATCATTTCATCCATCGAAGCCAACAGAACTACAAATTCACACACAATCATAAGTCATACCAGAGGACTGCCGTACTACATTTGAGCGCCGATGCTGTGCCAATGAAAGAATAACAGCATCCTCTACCTAAAAGCAGAAAAAATGTTGTTTACAGAATATACTGCACATTTTTTTTTCTTTTTTGATAAATAATATACTGCACAGATTTTACGACATATAATAGGAAGTAAACAAACAAAACCTTGAGGGAAGCTAATTCTCTTAGAGCCATTTCAACTGACAGCATACTCTCAATATTTCCCTCTCCAGATAAGTCACTAATGTCACGAGCACGTTTGCTCCGATCGGAATCATCACCGCCTGCTCAATACAAGAGAGATTAAGATCCAACTCATATGCAATGAGAGAAACATAAGAAGAAGAAAGAAAGGCACGTGAAGGAGTTAATGCAGGACAGAAAATTGCATGGGAAAAGCTAAGCACCATTCCAGGATTCCTCCCTGGCCTTTTGGCCAGCAGAAATCACAACTTCAAATGGAAGAGGCGCAAAAGATGACCAATGTTCATGCTTTGTTCCTGCTATATCTGCACAGATACCTGAAACAACAAAAGTTAGCACTGCCATCTCATTATTAGCATCCCCCGCCCCCAACCACACAAATGAAGCGAGTGAACAATAAAGAAACCACATGCCTAAATAGCCTCAAATAACCCAGGAAAAACAACAACAACAACACACAGAGAGTAATCCCACAAGTGGGGTATGGGCAGGGTAGAGTGTACTTAGACTGTACCCCTACCTCATAGAGATAGAGAGGCTGCTTCTGCTAGACCCTCAACTTAAACTAAAGCATTTCCAAAAAGTTTGAAAAGGAGAATACAGAAATAAGAATAGAAACAAGTAACAACATAGAAATAATGTGAAATGGAGAACATACAGAGGAGATTTTGTTCAGAAGAAGGGGCTTTGTGGAGAAGATTTGTAGCTGGGAAGTATGGCTTGCTCAACCAGTGGACAATTGAAGAAGTGGTGGGCACCTTTGGGTGTAGTGTGTGGAAAGCCATAAGAAGATTATGGCCCCATTTAAACAACAACATTACAATCAGTGTTGGTAATGGATTGAGAACTGATTTCTGGAATGAAGTGTGGGTTGGAGAAGACAGCTTGAGGAATGCCTTTCCTCACTTGTATATTCTGAGTTTACAGAGAAATGCCAACATATCTCAGGCGTGGAGTCATTAGGGATGGAACTTAATATTCGCACTGAATGACTGGGACATTGGGGAGTTTGCTAATCTTCTTGAAGTTCTGAACTCTTTTCCAGGTCTGTCATTGAGGCCTGATAGGCCTAGATGGAAACTGCCCAACAAAGGTCTATTTACTATCAAGTCATGCTACTAGAAGCTCAATACCAACCACACTACTGGACAAATGGCCTTGGAAGTTGAGTGGAAAACCAGACCCCCCCCCCC
>NC_061113.1:263444345-263469345 GCF_002878395.1 Capsicum annuum
CCCCCCCCCCCCCCCCCCCCCCCCCCCCAAATAAAATGTAGCTTGTTTTGCATGGTTGGTATGTAGGAAAGCATGCCTTAACTCATGAGGCTCTACAGAAGAGAGGGTGGCAGAATTGTTCAAAATGTGCTGTGTGTGACCAGGAATCCTATTTTTGCATTGTAAAGCTGCTACAAGTGAAGTGCATTAAGGGGGAGGACGGTAGAGTTTTGGTGGAACATGGGCACATTAAGAAGAGATGGCAGGAGTATTTTCATAGATTTTTAAATGAGGAGGGGGACAGAGGCATTGTGTTGGGGGAGTTGGAGAGCTCGGAGGAGAGCCGTGATTTCAGTTACTGTAGACGTTTTATGGTAGAGGAGTTCAGAGAGGCTATTCGTAAGATGCGGAGAGGTAGGGCGACAGGGCCTGACGAGATTCCGGTGGAATTTTGGAAGTATGCTGGTGGGGTAGGCTTAAGGTGGTTGACTGATTTGTTCAATGCCATTTTCAAGACAGGGAGAATGCCTGAGGCTTGGAGATGGAGTACGTTGACTTCGTTATATAAAAACAAGGGTGACGTTCAGAGTTGCAATAACTATAGGGGTATTAAGTTGTTGAACCACGCTATGAAGATTTGAGAGAGGGTGGTTGAGCGGAGGTTGAGGAGGGTGGTGTCCATTTCGGAGAATCAATTTGGTTTTATGCCTGGACGATCGACGAAAGAGGCAATCCACCTGGTGAGAAGATTGGTGGAGCAATTTAGGGAAAGGAAGAGGGATTTGCATATGGTGTTTATCGATCTGGAGAAGGCGTACGACAAAGTTCCTAGGGAGGTTCTTTGGAGATGCTTAGAGGTGAGAGTACTGGTGGCGTACATCAGAGCAATTAAGGACATGTACGATGAAGGAAAAATTCGGGTGAGGATGGCGGGAGGAGACTCAGGGCATTTTCCGGTCGAGACAGTTTTGTATCAGGGATCGACTCTTAGCCCGTTCCTTTTTGCGTTGGTGATGGACGTGTTGGCGCGAAGTATTCAAGGTGAGGTACCGTGGAGTATGTTATTTGCGGATGATGTAGTACTTAATAACGGATAATTACTAGACACCTAATTGTTGTAAAGTTCTTATAGTTGTTGTAACTTTTAGTCTATCATTGTTGATATAGGTCTTATATATAGTCTTGTACAGATACTGAAAACAGCAGTCATTCTATCAATAACATACGATTCTTTTCCCATCTTCTACTCTCTATCTCTTTATGGTATCAAAGCCTATCTAAACTCCTACGAGTTGATCCTCTCCTTTTTTTTTCTTTCTTCTCTGCTTACTCACACAAATGGCCTCTAAGATTTCTGTGACCAATGCCGATGGAATCAACAATGCTATCACAATTGTTCAATTCTATCCAGTTACCCAACTGCCCATTAAATTAAAGGGCAGTCACAATTTCTCCTTGTGAAAAGCTCAAGTTTCAATGCTTATGCGCGGTCACAATCTTTATAGGCATCTCGATGGCTCCATCCCTGCACCCACTTGCACCATCTCTCAGAACAATCAAGACGTTGATAACCCTGAGTTCCTTTCTTGGTATCGCCAAGATCAGCTAATTCAAAATGCTATCTTGGCCTCTGTTGATCCTACGCTTGCCCCCACTGTTGTTGTTTCAGTCTCCGCCAAAGCTGCCTAGGATGCTTTGCATATTGCATATGCAAACAAATCTCAAACAAGAATTTTCAGCTTGCGAGATCGATTGGCCCGCCTCACTAAAGATTGTCATCCAGTCACAGATTATCTTCATCAAGTTCGATCACTTTGTAATGAACTTGCAATTGCTGGTGCACTGGTATCAAACCCGGAACTCATTGTGAAAATCCTCAGTGGACTCGGATCTGAATTTCAAGAACTCTCTGCTGCCATTCGTGCTCGCGATTCTCCTATTTCATATGAAGAGCTTTACGAAAAACTTCTAGATTATGAGCTTTTCCTCAAACATGAGGAAGACAAGAAGCCGCTATCAACTCCCATTACTGCTATTGTAGCACAAAAGACTAGCTCAACTCTTCTCGCCAAAGCAACAATAATTACTCCAGCAATCACCGTCCAGGTGTGAACCATCCTGCCAACAATCAGCAATGGCAAGCACAACGCCCACGAAGAAACAACCAGCAGCAGCAACCCTCTGACAAAAACCTTCGCTGCCAACTATGTGATCGCGTAGGTCATTCCGCTAAAGTCTGCAGATCGCAGTCACAAAACCATCTGCAAGCCCGGGCAAACTTTGTTGCTCGTTTTCCTTCTCAACAGTCCCCTTGGATCGTCGAATGTGGAGCCACTCATCATATTGCATCTGATACTCAAAGCCTAGCCACTATACATGACTACCACGGCATCGAAGAGATAACTATGGGCAATGGTAACACCATTCCAATATCCCATGCCGGTAACGCTAACATAAGTGCATCAAATCATTATTTCAAACTTCTCAATACCTTATGCTCCTCTGTCATTAAAAATAATCTTATTTCTGTTTCTAAGTTTTGTCATGATAATCATTCCTCTATTGAATTTTTTCCTTTCCATTATCTTGTGAAGGATCTGAGTACAGGGGCTTCTCTAGTTCGGGGGCAAAATAAAGATGGGCTGTATTAGTGGCCACCGGGCTGTACACATCGTTCTACTAAATGCAATGTGGCTGTTCCAATTCACCTGTGGCATCAGCGTTTAGGCCATCCTAATCGTCGCGTTTTAGATACTATGTTGAATAAGTTTTCCCTTCCTGTTTCATATCCTAAAACTAGCTCCATTTGTAATTCTTGTTATTCAAATAAAATGCACAGGTTGACTTTTTCAAAAAATTCATTGCGAAGCAATAAGCCCTTGCAAATCCTTTATAGCGATTTATGGGGTCCATCTCCAGTGTTGTCAGTTGATAAGAAAAGATATTATTTGTCATTTGTTGATCAATTTCAAAATACATGTGCTTGTTCACTTTAAAATCAAAAAATGAAACTTTGGAAGTTTTCCAAAATCTGCATCCATTGCTTGAACGCAAATTCAACACCAAAACTCAATCTTTTTACACTGATGGTGGTGGTGAATTTTAGAGTCTACAGTCGTATCTCAAAGCACATGGCATAGAGCACTTAGTGTCACCCCCATATACTCCACAGAGTTGCTCTAGTCGAAAGACGACATCGGCATGTTATTGAAACTGCTAGAACCTTGTTGCACCAAGCGTCTTTACCCTCACACTTTTGGAGTTTTGCCTTTCAACAAGCTGTTTATCTTATAAATAGGCTAACTACACCGAACTCTAAAATTATTTAGTTACTTTGGGGTTTATTAAGTCCCAAACTGATTCTTCATTGTTCATCCTGCAGAATTTTGAGTTTATTGTTTATGTCCTAGTATATGTTGATGACATAATTGTTACTGGTAATCAGATTTGTGGTGTTCAAAGTATTATTGATAATCTTGCAACCCGATTCTCTCTGAAGGATCTTGGTCCACTTCATTATTTCCTTGGTGTTGAAGTGTTGTCTTATCCTGGTGGTCTTTTGTTGTCTCAACAGAAGTACATTACAGATCTCTTGTAGGAAGTTAATATGCAAAATTGCAAAGGTGTTCCAACACCAATGGCTTCAACTGTAACTTTCCCAGAGTCCGTGGAAGATTCTCTAGTTGATGGCTCTCTTTATAGGCGAATCATCAGTAAACTTCATTACCTTTCTTTTACACGTCCGAACATAGCATTTGTTGTCAACAAACTCTCACAGTCTGTGCACCAGCCCTTTATATCTCATTGGACAGCCATGAAACGTCTCCTTTGGTATCTACACCAAACATCCTCATTTGGCCTCCGAATTGCCAAAGAACATAATCACCGTCTTCTAGCTTACTCAGATTCTGACTCAGATTCTGACTGGGCTGGAGATCCTCTTGATCGAACCTCCACCACCGGTTATGTTGTTTACCTTGGCAGCTCTACGATATCATGGTCTTCTAAAAAGCAAAGATCTGTCTCCCGTTCCTCCACAGAAGCAGAATATCGGGTTGTCGCTGCTACTTTTTATGAGACCAATTGGCTAACAAGTTTACTCCATGAGCTTCCGTTTCGTCTCTCAGACATTCCTCGGATATTTTGTGACAATGTTAGCACCACCTACATTTGTGCCAACTCGGTGTTCCATAGTCGGATGAAGCATATTGCTATTGATTTTCATTTTGTTCGTGAACAAGTTCAGAACAAGGATATCACAGTTCAACACCTTCACTCGGCTGATCAAGTGGCAGATATACTGACCAAACCACTTCCAAGAGTCTCTTTTGTCAAGCATTTTTCCAAGTTGGGTGTAGTTGACACCACCAACTTGCGGGGGAGTAGTAACGGATAATTACTAGACACCTAATTGTTGTAAAGTTCTTATAGTTGTTGTAACTTGTAGTCTATCCTTGTTAATATAGGTCTTATATATGGTCTTGTACAGATACTGAAAGCAGTCATTCTATCAAATAACATACGATTCTTTTCCCATCTTCTACTCTCTATCTCTTTAGTGCTGATTGATGAGACACCGAGGGGGGAGGGTGAATGAGAAATTGGAGGTTTGGAGGCAAATTCTTGAATCTAAGGGATTCAAGACGGAGTATTTGGAATGCAAGTTTAGTGACTAGAGTCAGGAGGACAGGACGGTGTGGTGGTGTTGTTAGATTCTCAGGATGTTTGTAAGAAGGATAGTTTTAAGTATCTGGGGTCTGTGATTCAGGGGAACAGCGAGATTGGTGAGGATGTCACTAAACGTATAGGCGCAGGTTGGATAAAGTGGAGGCTCGCCTCGGGAGTGTTGTGTGATAAGAAGGTGTCATTTAAGCTTAAAGGCAAATTCTACAGAGTGGCAGTCCGTCCGACCATGCTGTATGGAGCGGAGTGTTGGCCAGTCAAGAACTCCCATATTCAAAGATTGAAGGTGGCGGAAATGAGAATGTTATGTTGGATGTGTGGACTAACTAGAGAGGATAAAGTTAGGAATGAGATTATCCGGGAGAAGGTGGGAGTGGCTTCGGTGGAGGACAAGATGTGAGAAGGAAGGCTGAGATGGTTTGGGCATGTGATGAGGAGGGGCACGGATGCTCCTGTTCGGAGGTGTGAGAGGCTAGCTTTGAATGGCTTCAAGAGGAGTAGAGGTAGGCCTAAGAAATACTGGAGGGAGGTGATTAGGCATCACATGGAACTGCTTTAGATTACTGAGGACATAACCCTAGACAGGAAGGTGTGGAGGTCGCGGATTAGGGTAGACGGCTAGGGTGAGTGTGTAGGTAATCGCTAGGTGATAGAGGAGTTTGGGTGTGGTGGATGTTTTAGGCCTGTGAGGGCATGTTACTACCACATGGGTATGTATGTTCTTATTTCATATTCCGTATTGTTTGTATTTCTCTTATTTCCCATTTCTCCCATTTCTCTGAGACTTAGTGTTCTTATTTTTTTATCTCTTATTTCTGTTATGCTATACAGCCTGTTTCATGTCTCATTACGACCTTGGTATACTATTCTCTATCTTGAGCCGAGGGTCTATTGGAAACAGCCTCTCTACTTCCTTGGAGGTAGTGATATGGACTGCGTACATTTTACCCTCCCCAGACCTTACTTTGTGGGAATATATTAGGTCTGTTGTTGTTGTTGTTGTAAAGCTGCTACAAGTTTTTGGAATATGTTTTTCTGTGTGCCCTAGTCAGCTGGGTGATGCCTAAAACAACTCTAGAATTACTTAGCAGCTAGAAGGGAATTGGTAACAGAGGAAGGAAGGAGATCTGGTGGAAGACTATTCCCGCATGCATATATAGTGGATTCATGGAAAGAAAGCAATGTTAGGTACTTAGAAAGGCAAAACACTGGCTCACAGATGATTAGAACGAATTGTATAAGTCTTTTGTTTTTTTGGTGTAAGCAGAATAAGGGGATGTAGTAGATTTAGTTGATTTTATAGGAAACTTGTAGAAAATACCCTTTGGGGTGTGCCCACCACTCTGTGGGATGTAAGTTTCAAATTCATCATTTGTTGGATGATGAATCTTTTGGTGCGAATACAAAGTTACCTTTATCTCAAAATAGAGAACATACAGAGGAAAGAGCAGTAATGACAACAAAAGAATGCGATAACCGAAATAACCCAAAAAATAAAAACAGTTGATAACCAAAATTGAAGAACAAGAAACTACAAGAATAGTGTTATACCACTAGTAAGACAGAAGATCCAAGCACGACCACCAAGCCTATCCCGCAGGAAAGCTAGAGAACATTCAACTATCATCTAATCTACTATCCTAATTCGCAATCTCCAAACCCTCCTAACTAAGGTCATGTCCACAGTAAGCTCAACATATGTCATGTCTTGTCTAATCACTTTCCTCGGCTTGCCTCTACCTCTCTGGATACCTGCTCTTGCCAACCGCTCACAGGCATCTATACTTCTCTTCACATGCCCAAATCATCTCAACCTCGCTTCCCTCATCTTTTCCACCGAGGAGACCACTCCTACCTAATCAGGATATCTTCATTCCTAATCTTATCTCTCCTAGTATGCCCACACATCCACCTACACCCTCGTCTCCGCAAAATCCAAAAAATGGTTTCATGAGTAAGATTGAACATGAAAGAGAATAGGCTACTGCTAAGATTGAACATGAAAGAGAAAAACTCTAGCGCTTAGTTCACTACAAGACTCCCACATATCATTAAACTTTTTTTCATAATCTCATCCATCAATTTTTTTGGACAAAATGCATAATTTGTCCTTAACTTATCACTTACGAAATTCCAATTTCATCCATAACTCATCTAGTATGTTACTTCATTCTAATGGTTCCTAGGATGGTCAGCGGAACTACATCAACTAGAGGTGGCTCACCTTTGTGATTATAGCTATTGAGTGAGTCAAAGTTTTCTTAAGAATAAGCCAATCAAACACCCACTGGTCAATGGGTTCAAATCCACACAAAAACCAAAGAACAAAACACTAGTTTATTTCAACTCATCTATCTACACCTTGGTGGAAGCAAACAAGTAACCAGTAAATTAATCAAGGTTGGGGGCTAGTTGGCTGGAATACCAACTTTATAAATAATATTAGAATTAAGATAGTCAAATTAAACTGCCCCAGTTCGAAATTTACGGAGCATCAGCTCGCTCCTTTACTCTCCCCCTCTTAAATTAAGTACCAGACTTTGCTCACGGTAGGGGAACCCACATCTTGCATGTTTTCGAGATATGCTGCGAAAGATTCCTACTTCACCTTGCAAACCTCATACCAGGAGAATGCACCAGCACATTCCTGGTAATTACAAAGAAGGAATAAAGGGAATACAGTTTGATATCCTTCTTTGGAGTTGCTTCATTTGGGATAACTATGCTTCAACCTCAAGCAAGTAGTGTCTGGCTCGCTCCATTTAAGTTCGTCTTTGTCCAAAATTTATAAAAAAACAGAAATTTCTACATTTTCTACAACAACAACAACAACAACAAACCCAGTGTATTCCCACCTAGTGGGGTCTGGGGGGGTAAGATGTACGCAGTCCATACCTCTACCTCTAAAGAAGTAGAAAGGTTGTTTCCAATAGACCCCCGGCTCAAGTCACGAGATATCACACAAACTCATAGTAAAGCACAGAACTAGATTACATAACCTAAATACGGCACCCATAAGTATTAGAAAACAGAGGAAAGCACACAGATTCGTAATAAAACATGGAACACGGAATCATAACAAGAATAAAAACCCCACCAAGTAATTCCCTACACTAGCGACCCAAACCGGCCCTAGTCTTCTCCCCTAATTCGCGTCCTCCAGACCTTCCTATCTAGGGTCATGTCCTCGGTGAGCTGTAACTGCTCCATGTCCCGCCTAATCACCTCACCCCAGTACTTCTTCGGCCTACCCCTACCCCGCCTAAAACCATCCAACACTAGCCTCTCACACCTACGAACCGGACCATCCATGCCCCTCCTCTTCACGTGTCCGAACCATCTCAATCGGGCTTCCCGCATCTTGCACTCCACTGGAGTCACACCAACCTTCTCCCGGATAGTCTCATTCCGAACTCTATCCCCTCTAGTCAGCCCACACATCCAGCGCAACATCCGCATTTCTGCCACCTTCATTTTTTGGATGTGGGAGTTCTTAACTGGCCAACACTCCGCTCCATACAACATGGCCGGACGGACTACCACCCTTTAGAATTTCTACATTTTCTAAAGGCTCTAAATTTCTAGCAAGACTAAAAGACTCCTAGCGCACATTGGACCTAAAGACTAAAATAACGTGCTAATATAACTAAACTTAATCCCACCTAATATATCTTTTTCTTCTATTATTGGCCTTTCATTCGCTACGTCTGCATGGATTCCATAAGCCATTCAGGGCAACTTTCTTCCATGTGATTCAAAATAATTTCAGCCCCCTTTTAACACGTTCAATAACAATGGTGTCACACACCTAGGGAGCGGTGCATCTGGAGGTTGATCTAGGATAAATTTGATGCTCTTTGAACTTTCTATAACTAAAACTTCATTCACTCTTAGGTCAGCTGAATAGGGGGGCTCAACTTCAAAATTGCTATATATTGGAAACTTCCAGTGATCATGGTATTTCTCAACTTGCTAAGCCAAGATACACGTTTTCTCCTATATAAGCAATTCAAAGATGCTAATGTTCGTGGCTTCGGAACAGTAACTATAGTGCTATACATATTACAACCACTAACTAAACCCACAAGAAAGATGCTCATTATGCACACACACAAGAAAGATGCTGATTAAGCAAATTACCGTACTGTACAGCTAGGCCCCAATATCGTGAAAGCCAACATCTCTTTAGAACTACCTCCTCCTAGAAAGCCAAAAGAACAACAGAGATCAAAGGGAGACCGAGTAGTGAGTAGAAGCTGAAGCTAAACCCAAAAAGATATCTCATCAAATTTCAAACGACAACCATCTCTTCATGGGTCAAAATCATTCTCTGTGTCATTGCTCGAAGAGCTTTTGCTTCAGATTCAGCTTCCTGAAGCTGTTCCATTGCATTTGCAGTGTCATCCTTCAAGTTCTGAACAAAGCAAAATTTGCAGAAAAAAAAAAGTAGAAAGAAAGATCAATAATAAGAAAAACACCCACCACCCACAGAGTAGTGTGAACTTTTTTTGGGGGCGGATAGATCCTAAGAGTAGCATGAACTAACTTCAATTTCAGTACGAAGTATCGCAATTTCGTCTTCTCTTCCATCCTTAGTTTGCTGTGCAGCTTTAAGAGCAGCCTGCAATAACATTGCAGGAGAAGAACCGTATCGTTAAACCAAAAGCTATAGAAGCATAAACACTAAGCAAGCAAGAAGTATTATTATTAGAATTCCCACTAGACTTGTCTAGACGCATAAATTAAAGTTAACACTAATAAAGTTTGACAATCAAGTCTTTGAAACATCAGCGACACAGTTAAGTAAAAATGTTTAATAATTGAGTTCACAGTTCTTCAAGCTACCTCCCTCTGGCGAAGTGCTTCTTGCTTCCTGTTGTCATTGCATACCATCAGAAGATGTTTGTTAAGCGGAATGGAAGGGGAGAAAACACTACAGATTGTACTGTACCTGCTTAATAATTTGGCTTCAAGCGATACTCCTTCTCCTAGAGAAGCAACCTGTAAATAAGGAATTGCAATAGCTTCATACAACTGTTAAATCTAGAAAACTAAATGAAGACTAACCATGACCTCCACTAGAATTCTGTTTTATAAAGCCACAAGCAATATATGTCTCATTGAATGAAGACCAGTTAGAGTTATTATCATTAGTTGATTGAAAATGCTTTCGCACTATAATCAGCTTTCACCCCTTCCGTTTGTGCTTATAGTTAACTTAACACTTAAAAAAATGTCCAAGGATCTTGACAACGGAGAACTTGAGGAAGAGGAAAGTAGCTTGTTTATGTTGGTGTTTCATGTGCAAACAATCAGGAGAAGACGTGCATCATCTACTCTTACATTGCGTGTACGTGTAGCATTATCATTACGAAGGGAGTTGTTGAGATGGTTTGGTATTGAGTGGGTAATGCCAAAAACTGTGAAAAAACATTGTTTAGCTGGGCATGTAGAAGATGGAGGAGGAGATGCAGGGCATGTGAATTTACCCCTTTAGCATTGATGTGCACCATATGGAGAGAGAGGAACAGGAGAGCTTTTGACGGAATAAAGAATTATTTTATACACTTGAGAAATAGCCTCTTTCCCCTTATTTATTTTTGATGCACCCATGAGGTATTTGTATAGATGATTGGTGGCTTTCGTAGAAAATCATGTATTTGCATAAGATTTTGTACTTTTTGGTATACTTATTGTATGAGGCAATTAAACGCCTTTTTGTTAATAATATCCTTACTTCATCAAAAAAAAAAAGTCCTGGGAGCAGATTTAGTTATAGTAGGTAAAATTGGGATCGCCCATCAAGAAATTACCACCCACAGTGTAGACTGCAGACCATTACTATTGGTGAATTACCTGTTTCTCCAACAAACGAACCCTAGCTTCAGCTTCTTCACGTTGTTCTTCTGTACAGCGTAGCTGTAAATTACATCAGCCATTGTGATCCAAAAGTTACAAAGTCGCACAAACTGTTTTTTTTTTTGCCATCTAACCTTTTCATGTAGAAAGGTAAAAGAACTAACCTTATCTAAAATAATATCGTTTTCTTCTTGAAGCATATCAAGCTGCAAAGAAATTGTAATTCATCCAATCATCCAAGTTAAGCGAGCCTCAAGAGATAATGAAGACATACACCAGAATGGACAAGTCTAGCCTATTTTAGAAGACATCCAGATACCATCCTCACTTAAATCACATACCTCATCACGAAGTGTTGAAGCCTCGTGCTCATTTCCAGAATCTTTCAAATCAATTCGTCCTAATTCTGGTGTGAACCTAAAATTAATTTCTAATACAATTAACGATCATCGCTGTTTGCCGTGATAAAAAAAGAATACAAATTGCATCAAGATATTATACAGATTAATGGGACACCAATTGTAGTACAATTTTAAAATATGTCACATATGGTTATTTGCCACAGTCCTCTTGTATGTCACAGGAAGAAAGGTTTTCTTATGTAGTATAACATATGGGATTGAGAGAAAGTTGACTCATAGTTGATGATTGCTCTTGAAAATCACAGGAGTTGTCCTTAATTCTATGTGGTTTGTCATGGATTCAATAAATAAACTGTGTTTACTTCCAGCCTGTTACAAATTAAGCTCATAAGCAATGACAATCGAGAAAAGATGATTAAAAATGCTGAACGTAAGAAAAGATAAGAACTAGATGAAAACTCAATAGCCGGGTCACAAATTCACACTTTCAACTTCAGTTCAACTGTAATCTGTTTTCTGCTTCTAGTTTGAGTTTCAAGATGAACAAGACAGAATTAGCAAACTTATTTTTCAATTCAAGCATTAACTAAGCACTGGCAAGCTGAATTTACATGGTATACTAGTTTCATCAAATATTTTTTGTTGATCATGTAGCTTAGTCAACTATTAAATCAAAATATTAATAGATGTTATCAGTAGAAGATAAAGAAAATAGCAGTGGTTACCTTTTCTCTCTCAAGCGATTACTAGGAGGTTCTATTGCCGGTATGGTAACTGGAGTTCTCACCGACGACCTACTTGGTGGCACTACTACTCCAGTTGTTGTTGGTGTTGCTGCTGATGTACGAACAGACATTGAGGAGGGTCTTCCAGTAGACGATGAACGAACAGAAGGAGTGTGATCCATAAAGTTCCGACCTAACTAAACATGATAGCATCTAATTACCATCAGAAAAGAAACCTTAAGCAAAGTATTTGTATGAATAGTTATAATGCATTAGAAATTTACAAAAAAATTTATAACTGGAAATGTCTTCTAGAAAGTGGATCACAAGAGTTTCCAGACTTGATACTTCTGCAACACAGGAATCTCTTCAGATAGAAGCCAATTTTTCATTTCTTTTCTTTTGTTGGATAAGAGAAGCCATTTTCATTAATCCACCACGCCCCATAGCATGTGTCATCATGACTTCTTCTTCCTCCCCACCCCCACCTCCCCTTAAACACCCACCCCACCCCCACTTGTGTAAATTCTGGCTCACAATACGAGAAGTGAAATAACAGTCTTTGAATCTCGAGCCAGTAGAAGAGAAGTCAAAATCAAAAACCACACTAGTGCACTTTCCCTCATTGTCAAGCAATGTTAGCATATGTTTCCAGTCAGAAAGTGTATTGCCTAAGAAAAGGGTTGACCTGTAAATATTTTTTCCCCTTTTCTAATCGCCTCTTCTACTATTTTCATCAAGAATATGATTGACCAACCGATTCCAATCCAAATAAATTCCACTAAATTAGGCAACAACAATGAATCAATCATAATCACACATCAAATCATGCAATAGTTAATAACAGTAAATTGAGCATAAAAAGACACAATTTCAATTTCAATTACCGAAGGGGAAGGAGATCTATTAGGTTTGGCAAGTGAAATAGCAGACAAACCACTGTTTCTGCTATTGCTATTACTCCGATTATCATTAGTCGAAAAAGCAGCTGTAGGAGGCTTAAACCCTAGATCATCATCATCATCATCTTCATCAGGTGTATGAGAAGACGCCATAACTTGTGCCAAACGCTGAGCAGCAGCTTTAGCAGCAACATTCTGAGTCCTCTTTATAGTAGACATGCCTGTCACCGTCGGCGGCAATCGAGCACGTGGATGAGCCGGCGATCCCGCCGGCGACGATGAACCTGTGCTACTTGATCCTCCACTCCACTGCCGCGCATACACTGGACTCCCCGTCCGCCGCCGATCCATTTACTCAATTACTACTGTGTGCGATTACACCTTTTTGTGTGTGAATTTTGAGAAGTTTCTAGATTTTTTCTCTCCGATGGAAGATCGGAGAAGAAAGAGATTCGACGGATAAAAAAGACGGCGTCAAACTGACAGTCAGAAGGAGTATTTATAGAACGAGAAAACGAAACGCGTATCGCGGGAGAGACGATTAAAACGGAAGAAATGACTGTTTAAAAAATCAGCTAATTACCGTCAAATGGACCTTGTCAGCTACTTTTATTTGAGTTTTATATTTTTATTATCTCGGCGGCGAACACCCCAAACTTCTAATTGTTCCTTTTAACTCCCTTTTAAGAAGTTTTTTCTTCTGTTACACTCCTTTAATATAGCATGTTACTTATAATTATTTTTTTCCAATTGTTCCAACTAGATGGAATTGGATTATTTTTATTGAGATATAAATTGATAAGTACTTACTTTTTATATAGATTTCCTAATCTGGTCAGTATGCATTATTATTGATTTAGATAAGATAATAAGATTGATATATTTTTGGAAGATTCTTATATAAATATATGATTTAATTAAAATTATAAATTAATAGTTTTAAAAAATTATAAAATTAGCTAACATAATTTAGTGAAATGTGATTTTAGTATCTTTTGTTGTTTTGTTTAAATTTAAATGTAGTTAAAGTTCATCTTTAACTTTTTTTATTGCATTCAAAAGCTTTGATGCTGTCTTCTCAAAAAGTATATTGTACAGTATACTTCATGTATAATAAATTTATTTTTTATATTAATTCAATAAATATGGTGCATAAATTAGTAAGATACAATGATTTGATGTGGTTGAACTTAATCTTTATTGAGGGTGTGTTTGGTATGATGGAAAATATTTTTCGGTTTTCCCTTGTTTGGTTGCAACAAAAGTTTAGGAAAATATTTTTCAAGACAACTTATTTTCCACCATTTCATGGAAAATGACTTCCCTCCAGAAAATGACAAATGTGACTTATGACCTGACTCTCACCCCTCTTCCCACCTCAACAACACTTATATTCACATGACTCAAAAAATTTACTTTTCTCAAAAATTTACATTACTCGGAAATATTTTTCACTGTGCTTTGCTTCAATTTTTCACTGTTTGAAATAAAAAATAATGAAGCCCGAATTTTTTTCATTTTCAAATCGTTGAATATATTGTTATTTTCATATGCATAGAGGAAAACTTACTTATGTTACTTTTGTGAATTGCATATTTCATTTTGTTATCGATGTAACTTGTTTCACGAGGTTGAATAAGTTTGTCGTTCTGTTATATTTCTATTAATTGTAGCATCTTGAGATTGTCCTAACAAAATGTTGAAAAGTGTCTCCTATATTTGTTAATTAATAGTTGCTTAAATTTAGTGATTGTAATATTTTAGTATTCGAAACTGATATTATTTGTTATGCTTAAATTAGTTCTTACAAATTGTTGAGTTGCTAGAGGCACTGATATACTAGTTAACAGATAGTAGTATTTTCTAAAAAGTATTTTTTCACTCATCAATCGAACACTAGAAAAAAAAATTCTAAAAAATATTTTCTACTCACCAACGAAACACCATAAACTATTTTTCGGAAAATATTTTCCATTCACTAACCAAACATGAGAAAATAAGTAGAAAACCAACTTATTTTTTCAGGAAAACATTTTCCAAGAAAACATTTTCCATGGAAATATTTTCCACTATACCAAACACACCCTGAATCTCGACAAGACTCTTTGGTATTAAATAATACCTTTATAAAATATTATAGTATTCATGGTCTCGACAATATTAATTTAGACAGATTCTACTGTATTATTTTTTTTCCCACTTTACGTGGCTCGTAGAAATTTCGGATTCAAACTTCTATACTTTGACCCTCAATTTGGACAAAAAAATTTTTTTTTTTTTGAAATAAGATTTATATATTTGAAAACTACGTAAAAATATTATGAAATCATAATAATTAATAATTTAAAGTATTTTAAAAACATTTAAAGAATTCACAATCAACAAAATTTTGAATTGACTTTCAAAATTCTAATTGTGACATATAATTGAAACGAAGAGAATACACTATTTGGTCATGTAATTGGAATAACACTAATATACGTACCAGCGCGATGCGTGGATAAAAATATTATTTCTAATTTTTTTTAATTGCGATGTTCGATCATATTGTTCTTTAATAAAATAAACAAACAAACCCCCTCAAATCACCCCCTTCCCTCTTTCCCTCAATATAATAACTATATTATATTCTCAAAATTAGTTCAAAATATAACCCCCACGCCCTCACTCCCCCATCTTTATATTTTTCTACTGAAAATAATTTTTTTCTCTTGTATTTTGACATTTATGTTCTTGCTTATTTTAGAACAAACAATGTTAGTTTAAAATTTAAGTTAATTTTTTATATTTTAATATTCCTTTAATTCATTATTTATCAAAATTTTAGTTGTTTATCAAAATTTTAGTTACATTGTATGTATTATTTAAGACTCGACTTATTATAGTTAAAAATATTTTTTTATCTAAACATAAAGTCACACCCTTCAAATTTTTACACTATAATTGTAACTTGTTTTCTAATTTTGTCCAGACTTATAGTTATGTGTTATTTATAATTGGAAATAACTTACCAATCTGATTAATATCTTTACTTATTATTTTTTTTTTTAAGGTATAAATAAATATGTATTTTTCTAATTCTTGAAATTTAATTTATTTCTTAACTTGTATGGTTCACAATTTTTCCACAGTTTGAATTTATCTATCATACTTTATTTTAAGTTATAGCTTTATGTTACTACAAAAGATATATAGAGATATAATTTGAGCATTTCTTCTAAATTATAAATTTATATTATTATTATATATAAATAAAAATATTGATTGACTGTTTATCTATTTAAATTTCTATGATTAATAAGTTTTGTATTACGTGAAATTAGAATTGAATGGTTTTCATTTAATGCGTAACATAAATAATAACACAAAATATAGAGTATATTTTACCAAAAAGAAATATATAATAGAAGAAGACTCTAATATAATCTAATTTAATTTTTAGGAGTATTTATTGATTAAAATTTACACTAAATCCTTATTTAAGTTAAACACTTCACGTCTATTGGAGATAAGTTTATCTTATGTTCACTTTTAATTTATTTTAATTTAGATTTTATTTTTAAATTACTACTTTTATCTCTAGGATTTAAAAAGAATTCAATACTACTTGAAATGAAAACCTGCCACATGTTATATAATATAAACGATTTTTATTTAAAGGATAATGAATTCAAATTAAAATATTTATTTTTTCAATTCAAAATTTGATAAGAGTTCAAGTAAAACTCTCTAGTGTGATAACTAACCATTTTTAGTGATTTAATTTTCTAATTATTTTTAATTTAAAATTAATAATTTGTTAGTCTTAATTATCTTTTGATAGTTTATTTTTTATTTTTTGCACATTTTTAAAATTTTCTTTTCTTTTCTTTCTTTCTTTTGTTTGTTTGTTTATTAATTTATTTTTATAAAAATAAATTGACAACTTAGAATTTTTTATAGATAAGTTTATAAAATATAACATTGTATTTAAATATATATTTTAGCATTTAAATTTTAAAGGGATGAGTTTGAAATAACAAATATCTATTAGAACTCTTCAATTATGGGTTTCTATTTTTAAGATAATGAGAATCTTTTTATTAAAAGGATAATGTATTTCAAATTCAAATACTTAATCTTTCAATTCAAAACATGATAAGAGTCCGATTAGAACTCTCCAATGTGACAACTAACTACTTTTAATATGTAATTTTATTTTATAATTATTTTTAATTTTTAATTAATAATTTATTGGTTTAATTATCTTTTGATAGTTTAACCTTTTTTTGCACGTTTTTTTTTAAGATTCAATGGTAAAGTTATCATTAATACAAAACTATAATGACACAATTTTTTTGCACGGTTCCTTAAAACTATAAATTTATTATTATTATTATTATTATTATTATTATTATTATTATAGTTTCAAATTTAATTTAATATTTAAATAAATTATAGTTAGATATATTATATAACTTAGATTTAAAAAAAAAATAAGTTTATGAAATAGTAGAAGTCTATTTAGAACTAATTTATATATTTAAGCTAATGATATTTTTTAAAAATAAAGAATAATGCATTTTAATATTCAAATAATTAATTTTTTTATTACATTATTATTAACTTTGTCCTAAAAACTGTCACGTGGCTTCTCAATGGTTTGACACGTGACTAATTGTAGTGTTTCGTCTTCTGCTTTATAATATATATAGATTTAAATATATTTTATAGCATTTACATTTTAAAAAGATAAGTTTGAGATAACAAATATCTTTTAGAACTCTTCAATTATTAGTTTATATTTTTAAGATCCTTTAAATCTCTTTATTTAAAGGATAATGCTTTCAAATTCGAATACTTAATTTTTTAATTCAAAACTTGATAAGAGCTCAATTAGAACTCTCTAATTGTTAACTAATTATTTTTAATAAGTGATTTTATTTTATAATTATTTTTAATTTAAAATTAACAAATTATTAATCTCAATTATCTTTTGATAGTTTATCTTTTTTTTTTTGCACGTTTTTTAATTTAATTTTCTTTTGTTTTCTTTTCTTTCTTTTGTTTGTTTGTTAATTTTTTTTTTTTATAAAAATAAGTTGACAACTTAGATATATAAAGGTATTTCAAGTAGATATATACGATGGATTTAATTATTAAATTTTAATTTATATTTAAATTTTTTAAATAATCGCAAGTAGGGATAAATTTTAGATACGCACACAAACATATATTATTTATATTTATCAATAATAATAATAATAATAATAATGTCATTATATTTGTTATAGATAAGTTTATGAAATATAAGATTATATTGAAATATATATTTTAGCATTTAAATTTTAAATAGATGAGTTTGAAATAACAAATATCTATTAGAACTCTTAAATTATGGGTTTCTATTTTTAAATTAATGAAAATCTTTTTATTAAAAGTATAATGTATTTCAAATTCAAATACTTAATCTTTCAATTCAAAACTTTATAAGAGTCCAATTAGAACTCTCTAATGTGACAACTATCTATTTCTAATATGTAATTTTATTTTATAATTATTTTTAATTTAAATTTAACAATTTATTGGTCTAATTATCTTTTGATAGTTTACCCTTTTTTGCACGTTTTTTTTTTTAAAGATTCAATGGTAAAGTTTTCATTAACACTAAACTATAATGACCCAATTTTTTGCACGTTTTCTCAAAACTATAATTTTTTATTATTATATTATTATTATTATTGCTTCATCTTTAATTTAATATTTAAATAAATTATATTTAGATATATTATGTAAATTAAATTTTAAAAGAGATAAATTTATGAGAGAGTAAAAGTCTATTTAGAACTCTTCAACCATGAATTTATATATTATTTTAATTGACAAAATAATTTGAAATCAATGAGATTCTTCTTCTTCTTCTTATATTTTATCTTTCATTTAACATTTAATCAAATGTATTAAAATATAATCTATTACCCACTACTATCAATACATACATACATACTACTACTATCAATATATCATTATTATTTATTATTATTTACTACTATTACTATTAATATCAGGCATGTAGTACTATTGTTACTATTACTATTTATTAATATATTATTATTATTAATAATAATAATAATATTATGAAATAGTTAGAGTTTATATAGGACTCTTTACCAATAGATTCCTAGTTTAGAGTTAATGAGATCTTTTTTTCTTGAAAAAGCTTAATATTTTTAAATTTAAATAGTTTTTATATTTTAATTTAAAATTTTTATTACAATATTACTAAAATTGTCACGTGGCTTCTCGAGAGTTGTTACTTGCATAATGTAATGCATGTATAAAACCTTCTTCTTTTTTATACAAAAAATCACATTTTTGTATTAATTATTAATTATTAAACTTAAAAAAAAAAGTTTACTTAAATTAACATATTTGAATTCAAGTTAAAAGATAAATCTTGAATCCTAAAAATTTGTGGTCATTATCTATCTTTTTATATTAATTTGAATTTCATTCAAATTCAAATTTCAAATATCATATAAATTTGTTTTAGAAAAAAAATAGTTTGTTATTCTTACTTATCCTTGTTTTTTTAAAAATGTTATGTATTTATTTACCTAATAATGTATATACTTTAATGGAGATGATAATTTAGAACAAATGAAATTATTATTATTATTATATTTTATCTTTCATTTAACATTTAATCAAATGTACTAAAATATAATATAGTACCCACTACTACTGCTATTATTATTATTAATAATATTAACATTATTATTATTATACTAAGGATTCAGACATAATTTTTTTTTTTATGGAAACAATTCAAACATAATCTACTACTACTACTATTATTATTATTATTATTACAACAACAAGCCCAGTGTATTCCCACACAGTGGGGTCTGGGGAGGGTAAAATTTACGCAGTCCATACCGCTTACCCCGAAGAAGTAGAGAGGCATTATTATTATTATTATTATTATTATTATTATTATTATTATTATTATTAACATTTGGCATGTACTACTATTACTATTACTATTTATTAATACATTATTATTATTATTATTATTATTATTATTATTATTATTATGAAATAGTTAGAGTTTATTCAGAACTCTTACCTATAGTTTCTTAGTTTAAAGTTAATGAGAATCTTTTTTTCTTCAAAAAGCCTAATATTTCTAAATTTAAATATATTTTATCTTTTAATTTAAAGTTTTTTATTAAAATATTATTAATCTTGTCCTAAAGTTGTCACGTGACTTTTTAATAGGTTGCCACTTGGCTAACTAATGTGAATTTGTTCTTTTTTCATTTACATTAATAGAGGAAGATAAAGATGAAAAAGTCATATCCTTCCTCCATATAAAAAAATTGTTAAATCAAAAATATTTTTCTATAAATGAAGAATATAAAAAATGCAATATAGTCGTATATACAAAGAGGATAAGAATTTAGAAATTTCAAAAAATTCATTTATTTTTCAATTTATTATTTAATCAAATATATTGAAATATAAAATATTACTTACTGCTACTATTACTATGTACTAATACTACAACTATATTTCTTTATTTGTTATTTTCATATACTGTGTATAATCATATGATGATGATATATAATAATGTCATCCCAAAGCCATTGACAGAGACAACAATACCTTTAGAATCAAACCTACATTGAATGTACATTTAGACAAATTTTGAGTTAGATATTTAACGAATGAGAATAATAATGAATTATCTTTTTTGTTATAAATTAATTGTGATGGCATAATCAAATACATTTAAAGTTAGTAGTTCAGAAATACTAAAATATTGAGATTAGGAGTGCATATATTTCCTGCAAAAATATAATATTTTAAAATTACTCATGTCGAAGGAGACGTCATTTAGAATCATGGTATCAAAAATATTTTTTTACTGCAAAACAAAAAAAAAAATCTGAAAATGATAAGAAACATACATGATAGAAGTGAGGCCAAAACATATTTTACTTTGTTTGTTTGTTATACAGAAACATATGCACTAAATAAAGGACAAAAATAGAAAGAGTATTTTTTTTAAAAAAAAAAGTAGAGAGACAGATAACCTGAAGATCAGCTAGTGGAGAAGACAATCAACGAAAAATGAAAACTGTAAATTAATAAGTTAGAGACATCACACTTATCCGAAAAAGGGGCATTAAACCACTCCTAAAAATTCTCCACAATCTTAACTAAATACATTTTGTTTTTTTGAATTTTAAAATTAATAACTCAAAGACTCCTAACAATTCTGTACAACAACATGCATTTAAAAAAAATAAAATTGAAACTAATAACTACCCTCAAGTCTCATCTAACAATTTTAAATTTATCCTATTAAATATTTTATTATTATATACTTTAAAAGAATTTCATGATATCATTTTTTACCAAATAATACTGCATATTATTACTCGTGCTGCAACCCCTATGTTATTTTTCATTTATTCTTATTATATTTTTATCTTTAATTAATATATAAATCAAATAAATTTAAAAATATTTTATATTATGAAAGAAATAAGTTTATGAAATAGTAAGAGTTGATTTAGAATTTTTATGTTTCTATTTATTAGGTAATAATTTTTTTAAAGGATAATATATTTTCAAATTTAAATACTTTTAGTTTTTCAATTCAAAATTTTATCACAATATTATTGACTTTGTCCTAAATCTAAATTAGTTGAGATAATATTATTCAAAATTCAAATTCAAATTAATTTATGATAAACACTAAGATTTTAAATAAAGTTACAAAATTAGTTATAATCAGTAAAATTTAAAAGTATCATCTTGTTAAAATATCTTTTTAGTTGCTTAAAGTTAGGGTTATTTGAATTAGTTTTTTTTTTTATAACTTGCTGAAAGTTACGCCTCTTTTTACGTCCAAAAGATTCATCAATTAATTTTTAGAGCTTAGTTAGGAGTCCTTTTTTCCCCTCTTTTATTTTCAAATTCAATTTTTTAATATTCTTTAATACAAAACTTTTATTACAAACTTAATAGTTTTGTCCTATAAATTGCCAGGTGGCTTAACCATAACTTGCTATGTGGCTTCCTCTCGTGCTTCGTCCTCTGCTTTATAATATACTAATATAGATACCGGCACGATGCGCGGAATATTTTTAGAAAAATAAATCGTTAAAAATGTTATCTTATTAGATTGAAATAATAAATTATTTTTTATTGTACCACATTAATATATTTTAAATTAATATATTAAATATATTTTATAATAAATAATCCATAAAATTACATAGTTCAATTAATTTAGTTGAACTATGTATTCTCCCTTCGCGGCCATCACTTCGCCGCGCCACCCCCACACGTCTTCAACCCTCTCAACCTCTCCTCCAAACAATCTCATAATCAAATCATGTCAAATGAAAAATAATAATGAATCATATAATTATCAAAAGTAAAAATAATCAGCAGTTTTCTTTATTATATTGTTCGCTATCAAATATTATTTGATTGTTAATATTGATTTTTATTAACTTATCAAATTGCTTAGTGTAATTATCAAGTAATTTTTTTGTTAATATAAAATTATAAATTTATTTTGTTTAATCATGCAGTTTATATTTTTTTCAATATAAAATATATGGATAGTAATTTGTGAATTTCAATTAATTTCTTTACTGAAAATTTTTTATTTAATTTATTCATTATACTCTCAAAGTTAATTCAAAATTCTTATCCCTCACCCCAACCCTCAATATTTGTAAAGAAAATACCATATTTTAATTATTTTCTCCAAAATACATTGAATTATTATTTTTTGTTACATTTCATAGGTAGCTGAACTTTTTTTTTCTTACATTTCAAAATATAAGATATTGAATTTAAATCTAGGTCACTTAAGTTCTTATATTCTAATGTTCATTTAATTCGTTGTTTATTGATACTTTACATGACATACAAAATTTAAAATTTTACTTGTTATGATTTAAAAAATACTTTCTCATTTAATATATTAATTGTATTATATTACTACTACACATACTAAGTACTACTTCTAATATACATATATACTATGTATTACAACTACTGCTACTATTTATGATTAGTATTAGTCGTATTATGTTCTTATATTTCATTTAATATTTTAATAAATTATATTTAGATGTATTTTTTAATACAACCAATAATTAAATGTATCTATAATTTTTAAAAAAGATTATAAGTTTATCTTTGAGAAGATATTGTATCTCCAATTCAAAATTTAAAAGGAATAGATGACATTAAGAATCCAATTAGAACTCTTTAGAATGATAGCTAACTACTTTTAATATGTAACTTCATATATTTTTAATTTACCTTTAATCTTGTTTTAAACTAAATAACTTTCTTAACTTGAATATTCGACTTCCTCTCCCCCCCCCCCCCCCCCAAACTCATCGCAATTGAATATTTTAAATACCTTTTTCTATTTATCATTTTTTTTTTGATTATTTTTAATATCATATAATGTTCTTCTTTTTTAATATATATCATGGACTTACATATACTTATAGAATTTTTCAAACATATTATGTTAGAAAGATAAAATAAGTAATCACAAATATTAATTTCATATATTTTAAATTTATCTTTAATCTTGTTTTAAACCAAATAACTTTCTTGACTTGAATATTCGACTTCCTCTCCTCCCCTACTCATCTCAGTTGAATATTTTAAATACCTTTTTCTACTTATCAAGCACCAAAGTAATCAGAGATACCGAGACCAAAGATATGTTGATAAAAAGAATTTTGATGAATTCATTCTGCAACCTCAAACTTAAAGAATAAATACAGACAAAAATCATTTTGATTTGCTTATTCCTAGAAATATTTTATGTTCTAAACGTCGTAGAGAATTGAGAATTCGAAATTTTTTTAATTCTTTGAGTTGGAATGGCGTCGATAAAAATTCAGTATTTTCCAATGAAATCAATGTATTTTTTTTATTTTTTTAATATTATATAATGTTCTTCTCTTTTAATATATATTATGGACTTACATATACTTATAGAATTTTTCAAACATATTAAATGTTAGAAAGATAAAATAAGTGACCACAATAATATTTTAATTCGAATAATTTCTTTGTATAAGTAATTTTTACAATAGTATTAATAATACAAAATTTTATTTACTTATTTGATAATGAAACAAAATCAAAAATTATTTACGCCCCTCCCCCATATTCGCCCCCCACCCCCACCCCCACCCCGGCTGAAAACCCACCCAAAAGAAAAAATCAAAATCAAGTATTTTCTATTCTTTTTAAATTTAAATTCAAATATTTCTAATCTTTTAAATTCAAATGCTATCACAAAATTATTAAAAGAAGATTAATTTATTATTCTTTTTATTCTTATTTTCTTAAAAATATGTATATTTATATAATAAGTTATATAATTGAATTGAGATAAATATTTAAGATAAGTGATGATGATAATAATAAAATAGTAGTAGTAATAGTAGTTGTTGTTGTTGTTTTTCTACTGTTATTATTACCACTGCTACTACTAAAACTATCACTACTTTGGCATATTTTATAATTAACTTAATATTATGTTACACTTTATAAGTAATTAAGTCTTCTTATCTTATATTTCAAAATATAAAATATTGAATATAAATTTAAGTTAATTAAATTTTATATTATAATGCTCATGTGACTTGTTGTTTATCGAGATTTTAGTTGTGTGATTTTAAAAAATATAAATGACAAATAAAATTAGTAAATATTTTTTTATATAAATATAAATTTGCAAGTAAACTCATGAAAAGAATAAATCAATTGCAATATTTAAATGCATATATTTTTTTTATAACCTTCTTAAAATAGAGTGGATATGTAAATGTGATAGAGAAATATTTTATATTTGAACACATAAAAATATTTGCATTCATTCTTTATACAAATGGTCTGATAAATTTTCTTTGTATATTTCAACTCTCAATTGTACTTGTTGATTTCTCAAATATTCATTTTGCATTTTGGAGAAATTTGCATGCATAAGATTTGTGAAAATTTCAGCTCCCTTTGACACATCTGTGACAAAAGATAAGTATAGTTATAATCACAAAAACAGTAAAGTTACTATAAAATTAAATCAAATATGAGAACATACCTTTCTAATCTATTCAGAGAAATCTGATAAGCATTACCCATAATTTTTTTAAATCCATGGTAGGTAGATTTGTTTCAAAAATTAAAATGTTAATCATAAACAACAATAAAATAATTCAAAACTAAATTAACCATGAACAATATATATTGATAATTAATCAAACAAATATGATGTGCATTACCTGTAATCTTTTTAACCATGTTAGATATATATGTGACAAAAATTAGATATAATGTTAATCATAAATAATAATTAAAAAAATTAAAAGCTAAGTTAAACATCAACATACTTTGATAGTTATTCAAAGATAATTTTAACAACAATAATAAAAATGATCTTGTGAATAAAATGATC
>NC_061113.1:263471845-263473530 GCF_002878395.1 Capsicum annuum
TTCAAAAAGCCTAATATTTCTAAATTTAAATACATTTTATCTTTTAATTTAAAGTTTTTTATTACAATATTATTAATCTTGTCCTAAAGTTGTCACGTGACTTTTTAATAGGTTGCCACTTGGCTAATTAATGTGAATTTGTTCCTTTTCATTTACATTAACAGAGAAAGATAAAGATGAAAAAGTCATATCCTTCCTTCATATAAAAAATTATTAAATCAAAAATATTTTTCTATAAATGAAGAATATAAAAAATGCAATATAGTTGTATATACAAAGAGGATAAGAGTTTAGAAATTTCAAAAAATTCATTTATTTTTCAATTTATTATTTAATCAAATGTATTGAAATATAAGATATTACTTACTGCTACTATTACTATGTACTAATACTACAACTATATTTCTTTATTTGTTATTTTCATATACTGTGTATAATCATATGATGATGATATATAATAATGTTATCCCAAAGCCATTGACCGAGAAAACAATACCTTTGAAATCAAACCTACATTGAATGTACATTTAGACAATTTTTGAGTTAGATATTTAACGAATGAGAATAATAATAAATTATCTTTTTTGGTACAAATTAATTATGATGGCATAATCAAATACATTTAAGTTAGTAGTTCAGAAATAATAAAATGTTAAGATTAGGAGTGCATATACTTTCTGCAAAAATATAATATTTTAAAATTACTTATGTTGAAGAAGACGTCATTAAGAATCATGATATATCAAAAATATTTTTTTACTGCAAAACAAAAATAAATTTTTCTGAAAATTATAAGAAACATACATGATAGAAGTGAGGCCAAAACATATTTTACTTTGTTTGTTTGTTATACAAAAACATATACACCAAATAAAGGACAAAAAATAGAAAGAATATTTTTTTTAAAAAGTAAAAAAAAAAAAAAGCAGAGAGACAGATAACACGTAGATTAGCAAGTGGAGAAGACAATCAAAGAAAAATGAAAACTGTAAATTTATAAGTTAAAGACATCACACTTATCCGAAAAAGGGGCATTAAACCACTCCTAAAAATTCTCCAGAATCTTAATTAAATACATTTTGTTTTTTTTGAATTTTAAAATTAATAACTCAAAGACTCCTAACAATTCTGTACAACAACATGCATTTAAAAAAAAAAAAAATTGAAACTAATAACTACCCTCAAGTCTCATCTAACAATTTTAAATTTATTCTATTAGATATTTTATTATTATATACTTTACAAGAATCTTTTGATATCAATTGTTACCAAATAATATTGCATATTATTACTCCTGCTGCAACCCCTATATTATTTTTTATTTATTCTTATTATATTTTTATCTTTCATTAATATATAAATCAAATAAATTTAAATATATTTTATATTATGAAAGAAATAAGTTTAAGAAATATTAATAGTTGATTTAGAATTTTTATGTTTCTATTTATTAGGTAATAATTTTTTTAAAGGATAATATATTTTTAAATTTAAATACTTTTAGTCTTTCAATTCAAAATTTTATCACAATATTATTGACTTTGTCCTAAATCTAAATTAGTTGAGATAATATTATTCAAAATTCAAATTCAAACTAATTCATGATAAACACTAAGAGTTTAAATAAAGTTAAAAGTCTAAAGTTACAAAATTAGTTATAATCAGTAAAATTTAAAAGTATCATC
>NC_061113.1:263476530-263498065 GCF_002878395.1 Capsicum annuum
CCTCTTTTATTTTCAAATTCAATTTTTTAATATTCTTTAATACAAAAGTTTTATTACAAACTCAATAGTTTTGTCCTAAAAATTGCCACGTGGCTTAACCATAACTTGCCATGTGGCTTTTTCTTGTGCTTCGTCCTCTGCTTTATAATATATATAGATAGATGTCGTTATTAAGAATTTAAGATGGCTATAAACTTGGTAAAAATAATAATGTTATAGAAACGGACAAGAATAAGTCATACCACAAAACGAAGGAGAACAAGAAGAACATGCAGATTTTACATGAAAATCCTTGACGGGAAAATTCACGGGCAGAGGAGGAGAAAATTCACTATAATGGAGAAGAATACAAGAAGGAGACAAAAGTCTCAATGATGTATATAAACTGTCTCACTAAATCACACTTATATAATATGTGCGTAAAAATAAATTTTAAGCTCCGCTACCACCACAGACCCCAAAAAAATCTCAAACATAGATTGTACTGTGAATTTTTAAGATCGGATCAATAAAATTTGGATCACATACTCTAACAAATAATAAGAAGAAGATATTGGAAATCTAGAAGGCAAAAATAGAATATAATGATTTTTTAGTACTATGAAATTATGTGATAGCAAAATGATGACATGTACTGGAAAATGAAAGCTAGAGATCTACAAAATGATTTTGATTGAAATTATTTTGGTTGAAAAGGACAATAATTTCGGTGACTCGAAGATTTTGTTTACGGAAATTCAGAGTTGTATATAAATTGTTCATATTTGATTTAAAAGTGACGTGTCAAAGTTTTGAGTAGTTGATTGTTTCCATTTGGTACAAGTTCTAAGCCAATGTTTTAACTATTTTTTTTAAAAAATAAATTTATCATATCATTAATTCTCTTTGAAAAATATAAAACTCCTCTTAAATGACAATTAAAACGAATCAGGTAAAACAAGATGACTTTTGAAATAAAAAAAAATAACTTTGATGATCAATGACAACAAGTTAATTCGAACTAACAACCCATCAAAACTTAATTTCATAAACAATAAACCCTTCCCTAATTTCATACAATTAATAATCATGGCCACTCCACGGTCATCTCCATTTTTGTCACAGTTGGCAATATTACTAGGAAGCAAAAAATTAATTGTATGTTATTTATTAGCAGCATTAACGTTGGAAGGATTAGATAAGTAATATAATTATTCAACAAATAATTAATACAATTGTAAATCTAACACCAAAACAATAAGAAAGAAAAGTCATCATCATTCAGATATCAAAAATACAAAATGTTGCAAAAAGAATGCTAATAATAGCAAGGGTACAATCCAAGAATATGAATTACAATCAATCCATAAAAATTGAGCTAATTAAATTAAACTCACTCTCATAATTTTTCCATCCTATTATAAAAATGTCTTACTTCTTTTCAACAAGTTTTTCAATCAAGTCAGCAGCATCCTGGACAGTTACAATATTCTCTGAGTTCTCTTCTTCTACTGCAATCCCAAACTCTTCTTCTAGGGCCATCACAATTTCCACCTGGTCAAGCGTCACAAACACTTATTAAGGTCGTTCGCATACTCTGTATATATAAGGTTAATTTTATCTTCTTTTTTTTTTTTAAAAAAAAAAATATACATATTAACTAGAGGTTGAATTGTTTTGGTGAAAATCTTGCATCTGTCACTAGTACTTATTCTACGAAGAAAGTACTCACAGTGTCGAGAGAATCGGCACCAAGGTCCTTATTGAACGTACTTTCAGGGCTGACTTTAGTGTCTGGAGGTAAAGCCAGTTGCTTCCTCACTATGTTTATTACCCTCTCAACTGTCTCTGACTTTGCCTGTTCATGCAAAATGTATCAAATTAATCGAAAGAGTGAAAACTAGTAATGCATTTTTCTAAATGATTAGCTCAACTCTTTTTCAAATTTATGCAACTCCAAAATCTCTAAAGTTGATTTTGATTTTGTATGTTTGGATACGTTACACTAGTTAGCACGACTAAAGGTCGAACAACTAGCTGCTACAGGATTGAACGTGTATCTATCTCACCATGCTTCCCTACTTTTATAAGTGCCGGCGGAAGGAATGGATATGGTATAAAGTCAGAAGTATAATAAGGGAGTGTTTGGGTCCACCAAAGGAAGAGCACTTCTAGGGCATTCGCAAAGGTCATTTGCCAATAACACGATTATGTTTGAGATGTCTAACTTGAGATCTCAATGAATATAGGAATAAAAACATCTACCCATTCGAAGGAAGATGAAATAGTGAAAAAATTTGATGACTAATTTCGAATTCAATCTTTTGAATAATCAGGTCAACAAATAGATCATAACCTAACCTGTTTAAACCTGAACAAATGTAAGAGTTAGTAAGAGAGTAGATTTTGCCACATATAACTTTTTGTCAAGGTCAATGAATGAGGTATGCAATAAGTATAGTTGCTCATTCTATTCTTTTAGGACTCATAGTTGTCTTATACAAATGCTAACTAAAAAAAAGTGTAGCTCGGTGCATTAAGTTCCCAGCTATGCGCGGAGTTCGGGAAAGGTTCAGACCACAAAAGTCCATCGTACAACAAAATGTTAATTATGTACAGAAAAATGGAAATGGAGAAGAAGATTTACCGCTGCGACGCGGAGGCGTAATGTTCTGAGAGAAGGGAAACCAGCAGTACTCCTTCCCCAACCCATAGAAACCAACTTCACACCTCTGCTTATCTGCACAGTCATGTAATTTTTACCCAAAATTAGGAGTTGAATGAAGTAGTTCATGGACAATACAATACGTACTGTCAAACCTCTTTATAACATAGTGTTAACTTGAATATTTCTAGACTGTTATAGCAAAAGGTTGTCCATAAAACAATAAATATAACATAATATGAAATTCGGCCGTTATAGAGAGGTATGATGCACTAATGAAATTATTAGTAATCTTGACCTTAGATATGTTGAAGACCTGATTGGCTGAACACCCAAATCTGAGACAATTAGCTGAAACACTAGCCATTTATTATATGAAGAACAAAATGAGAAACACAGAGAAGAAATGAAGGGATTTAGTTTGTTTCAAGATTCAAATTAAGATGACTGATTATTTGAACATTATCCAGAAAAGTAGAAAAAGGCATAGCAATAGTTATACTAGTAGTGCATGGAAGTTGACAAAACAAATGACATTTCCATTAAATTGTGTGGTTGAAAAAAAGAGGTAAGATTCATCAAGTGGTTGGTGAATATTTACCAGCAAATCCTATCCAAATTAGAGATGTTTGTATATCATGTTGCTTTATGTGACATAGCGGGGATGCTTGCTAGCTAATGTTGTTTTGTTTCCATTCTCCATTTCTCAACTTGACCACGTGCAGTTAGGGGGCGGAATTACGGATTCGGCCGAACTCAATAATTTTGAGCAAGAAATATGTATAAATTATTAATTTAGTACTCATTAAATTCAAAAACTATAATTTAGCTCTACAACATTGAATTCTGACTCTCCCTCTAGAGCAACGGCTTAACACCTTCTCCTCCTAATTTTTCTTCAGAAGAAATAAAGAGAGACGTAAAACAACTGGATAAATTTAGATTAAATATCATGAGTGAAATTTAAAATCATGATAATCAGATAGAATATGTGAGTTATCAAAGATGATAATTTTGGTTGAACGAAAGTACTACATATTTATCATGATCACTTGAATGTCATCATTCTGATTTAAGCATTGTGAGTGAGATGAATTAGATAAATAAATGAGGTTTAGAAAAGAAAAAAATGATAAGTTTTAGATGATGTGTGAGTTAATAGATAGTGAGTAAACGCAAGGACATTTTTAATCTGAAACTTTTTCATTAAACTTTAAAAAGTCGTTTTTAAAAGTTGCCAAATTCATAGACAAACGTTAAATAACAATCAAAAATAATCTATTCGTACGAATCATCCGATCTCCATTAGTTACAGGGCTAACTATTTACTAAATATTCCTCTTCATTTTTTTTTTCATACACTTTATGAACTTTTCAGATCACAACTTAAACATCTATTTTTAGCAAAATGAAAATAAATGTTATTAAAAAATGTTATATCATGGTCTAATATTTCATAAGTTATCCAAATGCTAGACGATATTGCATGTTTTGTCCGGAAGATTGAGAAACATATGAACAAATATTAGATTTGAGTGGGGTATTCCCACAAAGTGGGGGGTTGAGGAGGGTAAAACATATAGAGTTAATACTATTTCCACAAAGTGAGGTAATATATACAATTTATACCACTGCCTCAAACAGAAGTAGGAAAACTGTTTTCGATCTACGACTTTTAAAAAATGATACAATCTAAATTATACCAACTTTATAAAGAGACATTTGTTACTAGTATAAATAACATAAATACCAACCCTTTTGGAAGTCTCACTTTTTTAATTACTTTACTTTCTCTTCCTATTAATATACATAACATAACTGACATATACATAGTATTCTGTGTATATGTTAGAATTTTGTAATATGTTTAGGGAGTTGAAGTTTTTTGTAATATTGAAAACATAAGTTGTGTATTTGTGTAATTTTTAGTTGTTATAAATCAGCAAACTCGGGCTATAAATGTGGAACTTTTGATGGGCCTGGCTGAACGGGTCATTGGGGCTCGCAAAGCAAATTGGGCCATAGAACTTTGCAGAATTTTGGAATCTTAAGCCTCAAAATTTCTTCAAACATTTTTTAATGGAATTGGACCATATGATGATATATGGCCACACAATCTATCAAGCTATTCATAACATCTATTTTCCATTCCCAATTTCATCTGTATGTGTTTGTATGTAATGTGTTTCTAAGTTTGTTTGATATAGTTTTAGTCAACCTTTTGGTTGAATACATACTTGACCCCTCAATCTTGTCTAACTTTTTCCTTTTTTTAATATAAATACCTCAATTAAGAGAGTCATTATATCAGACATTTTATGTAAATTAAGAAAGTATCAATTAAATACAAACGACCAACAAGACATGGCGCGTGTATGATACCTCTTCTAAGAAAGTGAAACCCTTTTGATTCTCCGTCTCCTCCACATGCTATTTATCGTTGTTACTCCATCACCATATTCAGCAACTCAGTTGTTCTTCGATCAAGAAGAACTCCAACATCATCAAATTCAAAAACATTACAAAAGGATCTAAAAATTGCTAGAGTTTACAACATGTTCATGGTTAAAGATCCGAAGCATCTAATAATCAATCTAACCAGTGAAACGTGCTATACCTCTTTTAAGCGAGTTAAAGATCCCCTTTTCTCCATCTCCTTCCTCTGCTATTTGTCGCCACCACTCCATCGCCATATCAACTACCTCCATCATTTCTCAACCAAGACGAAAGCCATTGACCAATCATAGAAACCCTACCACAACCTCAACGCCGTCAAATTCAAGACGTTACAAACAAAAAAAAAAAATACAGCATGTTCATTCGATCCGTAAAAAAATTGTACATTTGAGAACAATCAGTCTAACTTGTGAAACGTGCTATACCTCTTTTAAGCGATTGAAAGATCCCCTTTTCTCGATCCCCTTCACCTTTTGTGTTGCTGCCACTCCATCACCACACCAACTACCTCCATCATTTCTCAACCAAGACGAAAACCATTGACCAATCATATAAACCATACCACAGCTCCAACGCAATCAAATTCAAGACTTTACCCTCAAAACTCCAGAAATTATTAGAATTAGTCCATTCGATCTGTCAAAAACTTTGTGCATCTGAAAAACATTACAGTTAGCGTGGAATTTTTCAAAACGTATTTAGTAATTACAATTTTTTTAATTAACATAAAGTATTCAACAAGAACTATGCTTATGATTCCATCAACATCACAAAACTCAAACTTCCTCTTTTCTTCTTATTTCTTTTTCAAAAATTATGTATCAACTCTTTAATTATTATTTTTTTCAAAATAAAAAATAAAAAAATTGATTAGAACCGACCTACCCCCTAGGCCTACCAATAGTCAAGGATGTTGTCCAAGCAAATATGTCAGCGGTCCATTCCCTTGTTCACCAAGGCTGAACTTTGTAGACCACCTATTTATTCATTTCCTTTTCCCCAATTGAAAATATCAGTAGCAGACTCTCCGCAAAATTCCCAAAACACCAAAAACTTGCATTTCTCAATTTCGTTTTTCGATCCGTTCACCCTCTTTTTACCGAATCAGGTATTTAAACATCTTCATTTTCTTCATTAATTAGGGTTTCAAATTATTGAAATTGAATTCTGATTTTTTTTCTCAATTTTTCTGAATTTTCTTTTCGTTTTTTCTTTTTCTTTTTTTGTGTGTGTATAGCAATCTGTCGTTGGATTTGGATAGGTTTATAGGAAATTCAAGTCAGAATATGAGCTTTCCTGCACAAAACAATAGAAGGAATAACAACAACAACAGTAATCATCGTCCTGGTAGAAATAACAATAATAATAATAATAGTAATCCTGTTCAAGGTGGTGGTGCTCGTCGTGAGTGGGTAGCTAGAGGATCTAATGTCACCAATGCTGTTTCATTTTCACCTGCCCCTATTGCCGCGGTAGTGATTCCGGGGTTTGGTGTGGATGTTTCAACTTCAGGGGGAAATGGAAGGGAAAATGAGAATGTGGCAGTTGGACAAGTTAATCGAAATAGGAATCAGGGTTATGTGGAACCGAAATTTAATAGGGGGGTGTATGGGAATCAGAGGAGGGAGAGGGGAAGGGGAAGGGGAAGAGAGGGTTATAATAATTATCAGGAGAATAGGGTGGAAAGGGCGGTTAGGGGGAGGGTTAATGAAGAAAGGGTGAAGGATCCTAATTTGCCTCAACTCGTGCAAGAAATTGAGGAGAAGTTGTTGAAGGGGAATGTTGAGTGTATGATATGTTATGATATGGTGAGGAGGTCTGCGGCTATGTGGTCGTGTTCGAGCTGTTACTCGATTTTTCATCTTAGTTGTATCAAGAAATGGGCAAGAGCTCCTACTTCTGTTGATACCTCTGCGGATAAGAATCAAGGGTTTAATTGGCGTTGCCCGGGATGTCAATCAGTTCAGCTTACTTCATCCAGGGACATCAGGTATGTTTGCTTTTGTGGGAAGAGGCAAGAACCTCCTTCAGATTTGTACTTGACTCCACATTCATGTGGTGAGCCTTGTGGCAAGAAGCTTGAGAAGGAGCTTCCAGGGGATGGTCTGAGTGAAGAGGATCTTTGCCCTCATGTTTGCGTCTTACAATGCCATCCTGGTCCTTGTCCACCTTGCAAGGCGTTTGCTCCAGCTAGAAGTTGTCCCTGCGGTAAGGAAGTTATTACCACTCGCTGCTCTGATAGGAAGTCCGTTCTTACCTGCGGACAGCAGTGTGGTAAGTTTCTTGACTGTGGGCGTCATCGGTGTGAAAAGACTTGCCATGTTGGTCCTTGTGGCCATTGTCAAATTGTTGTGAATGCCTGTTGCTTTTGTAAGAAGAAAACAGAGGCTGTTCTTTGTGGAGACATGGGTGTCAAGGGAGATATCAAGATGGAGAATGGCGTCTTTTCGTGCAATTCAGCTTGTGAAAATAAACTTAATTGCGGAAACCACATCTGTCGTGAGCTCTGCCATCCAGGGCCATGTGGGGACTGTGCCTTGTTGCCAAGCAAGATCAAGACGTGCTGTTGCGGTAAAACTAGATTGGAAGAAGAAAGGCACAGTTGTTTATATCCAATTCCAACCTGTTCCAAGGTCTGTGGTAAAAGCCTTCGGTGTGGGGTACATCTCTGTGAAGCTGTGTGTCATTCTGGGGACTGTGCACCATGTCTTGTTCCTGTGACTCAACGTTGCCGCTGTGGTTCAACTTCCCGAACAGTGGAGTGCTACAAAACACAGTCAGAAGATGAGAAGTTCACTTGTGATAGACCTTGTGGGCAGAAGAAGAATTGTGGAAGACATCGTTGTAGTGAGCGATGTTGCCCTCTTTCTAATCCAAAAAATTCCATCACTGATGGCTGGAATCCTCACTTTTGTTCAATGCCGTGTGAGAAGAAGCTTAGATGCGGGCAACATTCTTGCGAATCACTTTGTCACAGTGGTCACTGCCCTCCCTGCCTGGAGACAATTTTCACCGATTTGACTTGTGCTTGTGGGAGAACATCAATCCCTCCTCCGCTACCTTGTGGCACACCTCTTCCTTCTTGTCAGTTGCCATGTTCGGTTTCTCAGCCTTGTGGCCACCCACCTACTCACAGCTGCCATTTTGGAGACTGCTTGCCATGTGCTGTTCCTGTAGCAAAGGAATGCGTTGGTGGACATGTAATTTTGAGAAATATACCTTGCGGATCAAAGGACATCAGATGCAACAAGATTTGTGGGAAGACCAGGCAGTGTGGCTTGCATGCGTGTGCTAGAACTTGCCATCCTTCGCCATGTGATGCTACTGCCGGACCCAGCAACGGCTCCAGAGCCTCTTGTGGGCAGACGTGTGGTGCTCCTAGAAGAGATTGCAGGCACACATGTAGTGCTCTTTGTCACCCCTTTTCGCCATGTCCGGATGTTAGATGTGAGTTTCCAGTTACTATTACTTGTTCTTGTGGCCGGATCACAGCAAATGTTCCTTGTGATGCTGGAGGTCAGGTGGTTGATCATGTTTTTGAAGCTTCTATAATCCAAAAGTTGCCTTCACCTCTTCAACCTATTGAAACAAATGGGAAGAAGGTTCCTCTTGGTCAGAGGAAGCTCATTTGTGACGATGAGTGTGCAAAGATGGAGAAGAAAAAGGTTCTTTCTGATGCTTTTGGTATAACTCCCCCAAATTTGGAGGCCCTCCATTTTGGTGAGAATGCTGCTGTCTGTGAAGTGCTGGGGGATCTTCTTAGGCGTGACGCCAAGTGGGTTTTGTCTATAGAGGAGAGGTGCAAATTTTTGGTTCTAGGCAGGAGCAGAGGAGGAGTTAACGCACTCAAAGTTCATGTTTTTTGCCCAATGTCGAAGGAAAAGCGGGATGCAGTTAGACTGATAGCTGCAAGGTGGAAGCTTTCAGTAAATGCAGCTGGTTGGGAACCCAAGAGATTCATCGTTATTCACGTTACACCCAAGTCTAAAGCTCCAACTCGTATACTTGGTGCCAAAGGTTGTACTGTCAATAACATTGCTCAGCCTGCTGTTTTTGATACGCCGGTGGATATGGATCCAAGGCTTGTTGTGGCTTTGTTTGACTTGCCAAGAGATGCAGACATTAGTGCGTTAGTTCTCAGGTTTGGTGGTGAATGCGAGCTTGTCTGGTTGAATGACAAGAATGCCTTGGCTGTGTTCAGTGATCCTGCCCGAGCAGCAACAGCTATGAGAAGATTAGACCAGGGGTCAGCTTATTGTGGTGCTGCTGTGGTTCCTCAGAGTGGTGTTGCATCAGCAGGGGCAGCCGCTACTAATGTTTGGGGAGTTGCTGGAGCAGTCAAGGACGGGGGAGGAGTTGCAGCTCTCAAGGGTAATCCATGGAAGAAGGCTGTAGTCCAGGAGCCTCATTTGAGGGAGAGTCCATGGGATGCTGAAGAATGGTCCAAGAATCCAAATGATTTAGCAGTAGCCCCGTCCGCCTGGAGGGTGAATGAAGCTCCATCTACTGCCTCGTCTAATAGGTGGAGTATCTTAGAGCCTGAAATCACTTCCAGTTTGCCCAGGGCGTCTATTACGATGAAGGAACCTATTTCTCTGCCAGAAGGGAGTGGTTCAGTTCCGTCTCCCAAATCTCAACATGTAGGGGTCGGTGATATGGCAGATGTAGTGGACGATTGGGACAAGGCTTACGATTGAGAGTGTGGAAATGCAGATATTTTTGCTGTCCAATATTTCTTCTATTTTTCTTTTAAGTGCTCAGACAGGAGTTGATTTATATAGGATCTCCTGTTTCCTTTATAGTTCAAAAATACAACTCGGGAAAATGTTAGTAGTTGCATGGTTCAGAATGGGCAAATGTTATAGGCTCATGTTGGTGTAATGTACCATTCAGTTAGTGTTTTAAGATGCTGCTTGATACAATTAGTAAAACCCAGACTTATAAATCTTCCCTTTATGTGACTTGTGTGTCGATATGATGAGCTTTTTTGTTCACCCGAGACTGCTTCTATTAGTAAAATACAGGGTTATGGTCATGCTAACTGTCCCATGGAAACAACACCTTGAAGGCCCTCATCTGTTTCTTCCACTTTTAATGAGGCCGCACAAACAGTTCGATATGTCAATGGCAAAATGTAGACAACGAGATGACAAGATTTGCATAGCACACATAATTGCCCATGAGTTAAGGTGGTCCTACAGAGTAGATGAAAAACAAATAACAGGAACACCTATATACTCATTGGCCAATAATGCTTTTAGAACCAAGTGGAGAAACAAAAATCAGGCAATGACCAACCATGCTGATGTCTTCTAAAGTATAGCTATTACTCCAGCATGAAGTGGCAAATGTTATGATCAAGATGAGCCAAGGGAGGAAAAGAGAGTACAGTAGCGTATCTAGGTGGGGTTATCGGCGTTCACGTGAATCATGCTATCCTCCTAGATCATATATAGTAGCATTATAGTTTTTTGGGCAAAGATACTGATATATCCTCGAACTTTGATAAATATACCCTCCGTCATATTTGGGTACAAATATATCCTTATCGTTAATGAAAAGGTACAAATATACTCTTATAGTCACTAACGGCGGGACATGTGTCACGATCGTGTTCCTCCATTAGTGATAAGGGTATATTTGTACCATTTATCAAAGTTCAAGGGTATATTTGTACCTTTTCCATTTTTATAATTTACTTTCTCCGTTCCATATTAATCGATCATTTTATTAAAAATAATTATTTTGTATTAATTGTCCATTATACTAAATCAAAAAAGCATTGATTAAATTTAAATTATATTATCCTTTTAGTTACTTCATTCTGAAAGTCTTCACATTTGTTTATAAAGTTTTCAAGAAATTTTTAAGAGGGAAAGGCCACGAAAGCAGGCAACTCTCCGTCAGCAAGCCTGCTTCATCAGCTACTTGCTTCATGATTTTACTATATTATCTCTAATTAATTATTATAAGTCATTTATGTATTTAAAAAATAATAATATTTAATTAAAAATAAATTATATATATATATAATTTTACAAAGATTAATTAATTCAATAAATTAATAATAGTAATAACTAACTATTCTTTTATGGCAATATTTTCACTTCAAACATGAGTCTTTTTTTGTAAAATGAGACGAATAGAGTACTCTTGTAAGGGCATGAAAAAAATAAACATGATAAATTAATGGATCGAATTGAGTAATCTTTGTGTGGTTTAATTATCATTTAATATCCTTATAGATTAAACCACACAAAGATTACTCAATTCGATCCATTAATATAATTAAACCACACAAAGATTACTCAATTCGATCCATTAATTTAATTAAACCACAAAAATATATATATATATATATATATATATATATATATATATATTTTTAAAATATTATTTTTAATTTTGAACTTATAATTTTAAAATTTAACGTATTTAATGATAAGAATCTAAAAATCAAGCTGGTCAAATTTATATCTTAAATCTACCTTTTTGTCACAGTGCACCCATCCTCAGAAAATCCTAACTACGCCTTTAAGTACAAAGAGCAATCATCTATCTTCAACTACTCATACGCAACATACACGTCTTTAATGGTTGGCAATTTCATACAACAAAGTGAGATTTTTGATAGCAAGACGTCTTGATAACAAACAAAAGAAAAGACAAGCAGTTAAAGCTCAAAGTATAACGTAGCTGAACAATAAAAGTACAAATGTTATATATATAAAAAAAGAAAAAATACCTATCTTTTATTAGAAATATTGTAAACTTTGAATCAAACAAATTAAATCTTCACATTAATAAATAATTTTTTTACAATAATATCCAAGATAATATATTACAAATACACGACTAAAGTCTTATTACAAAATGGATTATTGGACGGTCTCCGTTTTTGTTAACATTGTCTGTTGATAAGGTGACAGTGACGGTTTCTGCAAATTTAGTTTGTGATAACCCGTGTTTGGTGTTCTTGAATTTGGAGACTGCCTTAAAGCCGAGGTATTCGTTAGGGGCAAAGATAGATGATATGGGTTTGGTTCCTAGAGTGAAGGGTCCTTCATTGTTAAGAGCAATCAGGATGACAAAAAAGCGGTTTATCAAGGCCTTTATAAGTTGCCATCCAGAAGATGTGGCTCTTGAATTCATGGAGTGCTATAGAAGTGTTAAACGTGTTAGAAGGTTGGCAGAATCATCCAAGAAGCAAATATGCAAAGGATTTCCCTTTTGAACATATGTTCCAATCCAACAGATACATGATTTCCCGTTATCATTTGAGTCTGTTTGTTATTGAATTCTTTCATTTTTCATCGACAAAAAGTACTTGATTGGGATGTTTGATTGTTGGTTTAAAGTATAGCCAATACGAATGACATTCTGTTGTACAATTAGATGTAGGTTAATTGTAGATGAATTGGAGTATAGCTGAAATTACCTTAGCTTGTTAAATACTAGTAAGATTAATAAAGTTCATAAGTCTCTGGATTTGCTGAGTTTATCCATGTCTTTTCTTGCACTTTTGAGTACCCAGAGTATATAGAGTGGTTGGGATCCGTTAACTTTAAGCTTTGCTTATGGCGTAGAAGACTTGAAGCTCCTATCTTTTCTGCAGCATCATTTTGATGGAGTTCACTGGTATTTATATAATTACAGCTGTAGTTTCCTTTGAAAGGTAAATACCGTTGAACATGCACTTCATATCAGTTTGACAGCTGATTCTGTAACCTCAAAGACCAGTAAATTGGCGTAATGTCAGGTGTCAACAACTTTATTAGCTGGAGTTATCAGCTCATACCCGGACAATCAAACAGGTAATGGTAATCCCTGAAGAAAAATTATTCACTTAAGTGTGCTTACTGTAAGTATCATACCTAATATTTTGTACTAATAAATAAGATGAGACCTGGTTTTAGTATAAAGTTAATGTCAACTTATAACTTGGCTAACCGGGCGGGACTGTAGTATTGACTTCCATATCTCTGCTTTTGGGCGATCTAGTAAATCTGTGAAGAAAATTACTGAATTGGCTTAGACGCATGCAATTGCCACAGGCTACAGCTCAATGGATATTGGATTAAAATCAAACACTGATGATACTTCTTATCGTGAAAGTAACTTTGCTTTATTCTATTTGTTAGATGATTAACTCTAATATTTTGGGTGATTATGCTTGTATGAGGAGTGCAGAGTGTTAGGGTTTTTGCCCTGATTTTCTTACTATATTTAAGTTTTATTTTTTCTTAGAAGGAAAATAAAAGTTACCATAATTACTTTTATTTTTTCTGAAAGAAAAAAATATAATTCTTTTCCATATTTGGCTAAACTCTTTGTCCACAATAACCTCTAAATCAGAATACAAAATTAGGTCGAGACATGCCCCGACCATGAAAATAGAACTCTTTAATTCCCAAAATCTAAAAAGAAACATAAGGATATGGCAAAACTTTTCAAATGATGGAGGCTCACCACTTCATTACAGCTCAATAGATACCCATTCCACCTAAGACTAAACAGGACAAAGCAAAGAATCCTAGGACCTTACATCATGAAATAATGCTGCTTCCAGGGACGATCAGTGGGATAAACACTGGCATGTAACTCGGGGAAGTGATAAAAAAATGTCATTTCCAAAATAAGTCAAAACCACATACACACATTCATATATACATATATAGACGATGTCGAGATAAGGTAAAGGGTCATGAACATAAAATTTTAAAATCATTAACCTAGACTGTGTAGCTCTATCCGTCCTAAGGCACCTACGGGCTATATGGGTTTAGCTTCCCCTGCTTAAAAGGCCCTAGCGTGTGTTAGCTGCGCTAACCGAGGAAATCCGAGGGTGAGCTGGAGACACCAAGGCTCCAACCATCTCCAAAATTATATAATGTATGAACTATGAACACAGTCATAAAACCTCTATGCTAGCAAACGTGGTTTGTAGTATTGGTCCCCCAGATCTCCACCTTTATGGCGAGCAATACAATACCTCTCCCACCCCGGGATCAGTTCAAGGAGTTTGTGGATGAGGATGTCATAGAACAGGATCAGGCAACACCAGTTAGGGTGCAACTCTTCCTCTGATATCTTTTGAGATGGTTCAGTAGGTGCTTACTTTTCTGAGTGGACGGCCGGTACTGGATTCATTCCTGTTATGCCTGCTTATTAACTTTTAGGTGCTCAGCCAACAACGACTATTGCACCTAGGATGGGAGGGGCCTTGGGGACTGAGATTTTTCCTCACCTGGTGTTGGGTCCTATCATGACTGGGACTGAGCATGACATGCTGACCAAATTTTTGAAAATGAAATCTCCTACTTTTGAAGGTTCTAAGGCTGAGGATGCATTTGAGTTTATAGTTGATTGTTACGAGAGGTTGCACCAAATGAATATTATCGAGCAACATGGTGATTAATTTGTAATCTTCCAGCTGCATGGTGATGCAAAGTAGTAGATGAGGACTTATATGGAGTGTAGATCACCAGCTTTACTTTCATTGGCATGGGATCAGTTTCATACTTTGTTTATTGAGAAGTATGGGTATATAGTAATTTCACAGCTAGATATATGTATAAACATAAATGTACAAAAGACTAATTCAAGGTAATATCCTACGATAGCCAACCTAACCTCTCCAGTAAAACCTAACTAAGTAGGAAAGCTAATGTTAACATGATCAAGGCTTATACTCAATGTATGTAACCGCAAACACGTTGTCCATAATGCAATTTACCTTAAAAAGGAAAAAATTAGAATTATACCTCAGTGTCAGTCCATAATCAACCTATCATAAACTAATCATAATAATATTAACAAAGTAACCGGATAGCCCGGGAGAACAATACCTAACGGGGGCCTATAAACCTGGAATGTTCAGTCAACACTCAGTAAACATCAATTATAGCCTATACTTATGTGATGTTGGGTGTATTTATACACTTTAGCGTTACGATTCTAACTTATTTAGCCTTGTTTTGAGAGCAGTACGTGTGCTTAACATGTTAATATTGATATAAATATGAATTTAAGTGTAAAATGATGTGATTAGAATGTTCAAAGTATTTTTTAAACAAGTTTGCACTTAATTGAGTCATTTAGAATTAAATCGAGAAAACTAGTGTTATTAGCTTGAGTTAGGTGAGTGTCTAGTTTGTTTCAATGGATTCTAGTGTGTTAATTAAATTCCTTATATTTTGAATGTGTAATATTATATGAAACAACTTGTTTGACATGTGCAACATTCAATTAGAATTAGCCAATAGTCAACAACACGTATTAGAATAAAGTGGTCAAGTCTAGCGCTTAAATTGAGCTTTTAGCTTGTTGTTCTTGACGGGTTGATGTATTGAGCTCTAATTAATGGTGTTTGATGTTGTAATATATTTGTGGAGTTGATTATGGTGGTGAATTAATGTGAAACGAGCTGGAATTCAAAGCAAAAGGACACTACGAGGCATGGAACAAGAAGTTGGACGTGGAACTCTTAGAATATATTTTTGATGCAACTTTCAGTAGCAGCATGTAGATATGCCCACGAGGCTTGCTGTACATTAGTACTCCAATGCCTTAGAAGATATTTGAGGAGCAACTTCCAGAGTCTGCTCGCGATATGGGCATGTCGCCTCTTCCATTGCGATTGAGTTGAGCATGCGGCGCTCCCTCCATTGCCATGCTGCCATGCATGCGTCGCCTACATCATTTAAAGGCGCATATACCTGCGTCGCCTGCTGTATTCCCATGATCAAATACACATGAAGTCCTCCTCTTAGACAGCTTGTGATTGGCTAATTATAAATACAATATAACGTACACATTAGGAATTATCTTTGATCACTTTTGGACGTCCTTGAATACAATTAGTGGCTGCTACACACGTAGTTTAGGGTTCTTAATATTTAGTTTAGTTTCTTTTTGGTTTTGATCATGTATTCAAGTCTTTGTATTACGGTTAATTCCATTAGCAGCTAAACATCCTCTTTTCGGGGTTAAGGTCAAAATCATAAATACTTTCATTTTGAATTAAGTTTGTTGAATTGCTTATCATTATGGTTGTTTATTTATCCTTGTTTTAACTATTTTAAGGATAATCTATCCTTAGAATATATTCATTGTCGACCTTGTGATCTTGAGAGGGGAATAGGAAAATAGAATATGGGGATAAGCAAGATAAGGTTCGTAGTCTTTTATAAAATAAGGATTTCAAATTAGCATGTAGGATAGGGATGTACCTAGAAGCCTTGATTTGAGTCCTTAACAATTTGATTTTTAAGTTGATTAATAAAAAAAATGTCATTTATATACACGATATGAAAATGTTTATAGAGTCAAACTTTACTATTGATTACGCGAAAGTAGTTTGATATTACGTTTATGCACTATAATTTTGTGTTATTTTAATTTCTATTTCATATCTTTATTATTAATTAACGTGACACACGTGCTTTGTCCACAATAACCTCTAAACCGTCATTGGCCAATAATATCCCATCTTTTTAATGTGAACATGGAGCTTCGATCCAGATTGATATGATCCAATTTTGTATTAAAAATTGAACAGGGGAAAAATTGGTAAAATTGAGCAAAGAGCATAACTAGGGAAAAACAAGGGAGCAGAACAGCTCTCAGTTACTGCAATTGCGGTCCTCAAGTGCGATTGCGATCACCCACGTGTCCGCGATTACAGTCACCTGACCGAATATTCTATCTGTTCTAGCAGATAGTTTATCTGTTGCAATAGGTTGTTATCTGTTGCCTTATGCTAATCTATCTAATCAAAGTCTAATCTGTTGCAACAGCGGGAAGAACTGTTGGATAATTTCCAACAGATGACCTAAATTTTACAACATATGCCTAAATCTGTTTGATATTTTTCAACAATTACGTTTGAATATCCATGTGCTTGACAACACCAAACCAGTAGCAAATACACCACCCTGAAAATTTCAGCAATTAGGCTTAAAAATCCATATGCCCAACACCACCAAACCAGTAGCAATAACGGCAACAATGTAGTATATTCTTTCTCGATTTTGTTTCTCTTCAGAAGCCTTGACTTTCTTCAACAAACCCCAGATTACATGATTTGCTTGTGAAGGGTGTCGTTCTTCATACCAATCAATTTTTTTTTTCTTGTAAACCCTTTGCATTAATTACTTTTCTAAAAATATGAGGAACATGTTTTTGAAGTAAAGTTACGATTTTTTCCTTCTTTTTCAAAAATTCGTTTCGAGGGCCCGTTTTGACCCCAAACCTAAAATAGTTAATATGGGTGTCGTTGGTTTTATTTTGATGTGTAGATTCCATATTTGACATGGGGTTACAGGTTGGATCGCAATTAACTCAGATCAGCGAATGTTGGTTATAGTTCGATCCCAAAGTCTCAGCTCAGTATTTACATTATATCAGTTTAGGATTGCATGACCAAGTGTATAGTCTATCAGCTATTCAGTTAATCAGTTTTATGGATTATTTCAGTACATGCTTTACTTGGTTTTGCATTCGTTTTACAGGTTCATGCATTCATGCTTAGTACCTACATGTGTTTTAGTTAGTCCCTATTTCACATAATAGTACATTTAATGTACTGACCACATACACTCTTGTAATGCGTCGAATCTGGTACCCGAAATGCTACACGGTGCTCGAAACCCCGAAGGATCACAAGAACCCAAACTCCCCTACTTTTTTTTCTGCCACTTGCCACCATCTCTACCTTCCTGAGATTATGCAACTCCCTGATCAAAAAACCTGCTTCACTTTCCCTACGTATCCCCAAACTCTGCATGTTTTCTTCTCAGATTTACGTGTGTATGATATGAAATGATAGAAAATCAAAAAGCTATTATGCTGACTAAGACAATTTTGTTTCATAGACATGGAAAGGACATAGAAATCTATGTCGCGTGGACAAAGCTAATTTTGTTTCATAGACACAGAGTTCCATGTTGAAATTTTAACAAGTATATTTGCCAAAGTGTTTCTTTATCCTACTACTCTGACCTACAGGATGGAACCACCCATCCCTTTTGAAAGATAGGAACAAGACATAGAACTTAGCCAATAAACATTTTAATTGAATGAGAGAAACTTTATAACAAAGGTATTTTTAGGCGGAGAATGTGATTCCATGTTGAGAGTATCTTTTAAGTGGAAAAGGTGATTGTCCCCAAATAAAGTCCTATGCTTCCTTTTATAGTAGAAGAAAGCTCTAGATAAGCTTAAAGTACAGAAAAATAAGTAATTAATCATACTCAAAATTAATCTTAAAGTAAAGATATTTAAAAGAAATACTAAGAACCCTAAAAGAAAGATTTTGTTATTTTTTCGTCGCTACTGTGCTTTCCAAAGTATCTGCAATTGTAATAAATTGTTCCTTTTATAGTTTGGCCAATTAATCTTTTTTTATCCTCTCACCATGTCGTGGTAACATCACCATCACTATTCTAACCGCGACGTGGTGTAATCGTAGTGAGATTCATTATCTTGACAAAATGCGGATTGGCTCTTCACCGCGAAGTGACGTAATTTTGGTGAGGTACTGGTTTTCATCATTTTCTCTTTTCTCCTTCACCGCAACGCGGTGGTTTTGCGCTGACATTCTGGAATTTGATCATTGCGGTTTAATTATCCACTACAATGCAGTGCAATCGATTTCTGCCTTTTTCTTCCTCAAATCCTTTCCAAAGCCATGTTCCAACACCCTCGTTGCTTATTTCTACGTTAATATTTCATTTATGCATCAAATTACGTCCAATACCATCACTCAAATTACGTCCAATACCATCACTATGTATTCCTGCATACACTAATTATATCCATTAGATGAGGAACACAATTAAAGCTCAATTACAATTTGAATAGCACGTTTTAGTCCTCAGAACAAGTCTAAATATGGGTGAATATTGGTGATTGGACATATAAATACGCCCAAGATTAAAACTACAGGCTCTTATGATCAGAAAAGATATCCACATGCACTCTATACAAATAGTCATGCCAGATTGTTGTAACGCCCCGAGTCTATACCCCGGACGCTACACGGTGCTTATGACCCCGAAGGGCTACAAGCTAACCCATGACTGATATCTGTTGTAAGCACTGAATAATAATACTGAAATAAATGCGAAATTAGGATGAAATAAACCACCCCATCACCAGAGCATCCGCGACCTAACAGCTGAAAAATCACCAAAAAAACCGACCCCCCATCTCCATTTCCAGCAAGATTGATCGAAAAGAACATCAAAACTGACCGATTGTATGGGTTTTAGCTGTGGTTGTTCTTATTGCCACTAATTTTTGTCTTGAATTAGTAAAAAATAGGAGCAGGTTGGATAGATTAGTCGAGTTGCAGGTTCAGTTTGGTGAAAAACAGTGAAGGCTATACCGAGGTTTGGGTTTATTCATTATCAAGGTTTGATTCGAGGTTTCCAGCGTGGACTCCCTCTTGTTTAACCAGGTAATACTTGAATAAAAGCGGAATTTAGGTCCACTCCTTATCTCATTCTTGATTAATTTTAATTGTTTTATACTTTTTGTGGTGAATCATGGTGTGTGGATTTTGTTTTTGATTGATGCTGTTATGATCGGACGATGAACGGGTGTTGATATTGATTAGTTGGATCATCTGAATCGAATTTTAACCGGCTTGATTGAGAATGAATTTGGAGTTGGGGATGGACATTATAAGATGTAGACGCAATATCTGTAATGACTCTCCAGGTTATTTTCTTGATTTATGTGTATCTCTAATGTTTTGAGCCTTCCCACAGTGGCTGCACATTATTTTGACTTACCGAAACTATCGGTCCGGTTACTAAATAGTTCATTTGGATTTTAGGATCATTTCTTTATTTTGGAACTTTTGCTGTTAAGGAATTGGTATCGAACTAAAACTCTTGCTAGAACACCTCAGATGAGAATTTTAATAGCACCATTAGCTTTGGAACATTGATTTTAGGCTAGGGGGCCTTTGATTCAGGTCCCGAGACATCCAGATTCGTTTTGGACAAAATAATCTCGAATAAAAGTTTTGATGGTTCCATTGAGTTCCAAATGTTAGATTTGATATAGTAGCATAGTTTTTTAGCGTGCATGAGGTTCCAAGTTTTAGTCAAGATAGAAACACATGACCATCATATCCTTACAACCCCTACTGAATAATTTATCACTTTGCAAATGCCAAAATACTTTACACAAGAATGGAAAAACCATGGTTAAATCCATATCCACTTTGGTGTGATTCGTATTGCGTTGACTCATCATGGAAAAAAAGGCCAAACTATAAAGGCATGTATTTCTCTCCTTAATACGAGATTCCACAAATACCAACATGATAATTTGGGTACTCTACATCTCACCCTAGATGCCGGGACAAGGCATCAAGTGTTCCACCTCCACTTGCTGACACTCCATGCAGTTTGCCATAAAATTGGCCACATCCCGCTTCATGTTATTCCACTAGTAAACCTCCCTAAGGTCATGATACATCCTTGTTTAACTAGAATGAATTGTATGCTGCGACTCATGTCAATGTGTTAGTAAACATTATGTATAGGTTGTGGAGGATAGAGTGGCCAGGAAACGACAAACTTGGTATTCCCTTGAGCTTTAAAGAGAGTACCCCGCTTGTTTCTGCAGAGCTATGATGGTAGTTTAGGCAGGCCATTGGATAAGTAGTACCGGTGTGTGAAGGGAGAATGTGCGGATAGATTGCAATTTATCCCATTTCATTCAAACTAAGGTATAGAAATAGAAAAGTGGTTTATGCAAAATGGAACCCAACTAGTAGGTTCAAATTAGAACAAGGTACTACAAAGCTTATTAAAGAGGTTGATAATAGTAATCAAGCAAAAGAAGGGATCAACACTATTTAATGTGTTACAGCAAGAGATACCTGTTGAGGATAGTGTTGGTGAGAAGAAAAGTGTTAAACCAAGCAGCACATTTCACAAGAAGATACCTGAGAGGACTGTAGTTACAAAGAAAGGAGATGGAGAGGAAATAAGTAATTGTGAAAACGCAAAAGAGAAGGCAGATTACAAATCTTCTAAAATAAAGGAACACATAGCAGCTGAAGCATCTAAAAAGGAGGTATCTATAGATTCTTTAATCAAGGATAACATGCTTACAGTCATAGAAGGCAGGAAATTAATTCATAAGTCTATTAATAAAAAAGTTACACAGTAAGGAGAAGAGTATAATGCAACTGCTATAACAGAACAGGTAAATAATAAAAGCAATTCAATCAACGAAGAAAAGGATTTAAGCATTATATGTCAGGGACATAATCATAGCAATTTAATCAATGAAGAAAAGAAGTTAATGGGACATCAAAATATAATAGAAGATGATCAACTATTCCCATTAGTTATATACCAGGAACCATATAAGAATCCACAATAATTGGACATGTGATCTAATGAGTAAGGA
>NC_061113.1:263501065-263562719 GCF_002878395.1 Capsicum annuum
GTTCAGTTGTTGTGTACTCTCATATGATGTGATTTAGTTATTTTACAGACCAGGTCCCTTTCTAATTCTTCATTCTTCGGAAGGGCATAAAGTTCTTTTGATTCCATCAATTTTTCTTCAAGATCAATTTTAATCCTTGAAGCTTCTCTCTTCCCTTTATCATCAAATAATTTACTTTCTCCAGTCGACTCATTAAGCTCAAATTTTTAGATTTCAATTTTGTGAATAATTCATCTGTTTTATCTATATGGACAGTTAAAGTAATCAATTCAAGTTCTTGATTTTCTACTTTTTCTTCTAAAGCATTTTTCTCAATAGTTAGTTCACACATATCTTTCCTTGCTTTAGGTTAACAAACTCATCCACCTTTGGCTCCCTCAATTCCTAAGGAAATAAGTGGTCTAGAAAAGCACTAGAGAAATCATCCCATAGGGATCACACAACATCGTCACCTATAGATTGCTCTCATTCCTCACATCATAGGTATGTGATAAGTCATCAATTTGACAACTTACTAGCATTTTATAAGCCTAAATTATCATACTTTTTCATTAAATTGTTGTTACTTTCTTACTTAATGCTCATTTGTGTAGGTAAAAGTGAAATGAACCCCCTTTCAACTTCTAACATTAAAAAAATTCATCCCTAATTGTTTTGCAATATAATAACAAACATAAAAATATGAATTCATGAAAAATTATACAAACTTAATGATGGCTCAAAATTTAACTACTTCAACAACACACCACCTACTAATCTTCTCCTACCTTTTATATCTTCATATCTATGATCATGTCAGTGGTTGTATTCTACCTCTCAAAGAGATATTGCATTAATCAATATAAAAGTGCAACTTATATTACTTTTCATATAATTCTTGAATATCTAAATTTTAGCTCTGAAAATTAGTCAAATTAATTTAGTAATTCGAAACCCTAAGGAATGAAATTTATGAAAATCGAAAGCACTAATTAATATTCCTAAATTACAATTTCATCCCCCAAAATAACTTAAGCTCCAAATATTGAAACATGTGTGAAGTTGTTTTATATTGAATGCTTTGTTATGGTTTTCTATGGTTTTAATTATGCTTTTATATGCATTAATAGTGGTTTTGAACAATTGGATTGCATGGTAATGGTTTAATGGTCTTTGAAATTGGTTTCCAATGTGTTTGATGAAATGCTTATAAAGATATGTTTATTGCATTGACTTCTTTTAATGGAACTCTTGCATGTTTTAAACTGGATGAAAGATTTATGCATGGTTTAAATGGTTTGAAAAGGCTAAAGGATAAATAGTTATGCTTGTGGAGAACATGGAATTCTCCCAAGTGGATTTAATATGGTATATGAAAAGGACACCTTAGGTCCCCTTAACCTAAATGGTTTGGCTATGGATATTAGTTGCAAATAAGGGGTGGTATGAAGATACCCTTAATATTGGCCTTATTTAATAAAAGGTAAATGGATTGCTTGGACATGGTTTTAATTGGGCATTAATGGAGGGTACGTAGATAAGTCGTGGAAGGTGGCAGTGCCGGGGGGCCCAAAATTGAAAACTCATATTTGCCGATATAAGGATTCCTTGATGACCACGTGTGAGTGTCACCTTTTATATTGAAGGGATGTACTAGTCATCCCATGGGATATTGTCCGGTTGTGCGGCTACATACACTAAGACCTTTTCAGCAGAGGGAACTAAACCCATATCGCTCATGAATGGTTAGGACGACAAAGCTATACAACCCAAGTAAAGGTTTTAAGTGCATGTTAAACCCAGTCCCTTTTCGTGCCACTTATATATGTATGGTTATATGCATTATGAATGATTTTACTTGGTTTTATGACTGGCATTATTTTATCCTTACCCTGAATTTCATGCTAGCGGTCATTATCTATTGGCGGATGTATACCAACACTATGCAGGAATTGGCGATTCTACTCCTCATGTTTAGCACGCGGATTCTGTATCAGCATTTGGACTGAAGTGGTAAGCTTCCATTCTTTCGGAAGACATTATTTCATGTTATGGATTTCTTTAGACACTTTTATTTTATTTTAGATATTGGTTTTGGTCATGGTTGGGGGCATGTCCCAGCCGAATTTGTTTACTCTTTTGGATAGAGGCTTTATGGTACTTCTGGGGGTTGGTATGGACGGGATCGGTAGGGGTGTCATCCTTAACATTTGTATTGATATTGAGGCTGACATCATTGGACATGATTTCTCACTGTACCATCATATTACATTTTGGGATTTATTTTCATATTATGTTTTAGTATTCCCTCGGTTTATGGTGTGTGGATTGGTTTTGTATGGTTGGTCAATCGATGGGGTACCGCTGGACTCGGTTGGGCATCGCAATCGCAATCTTGTTTCCGTGATTGCGAGAACTGAGAAGATGATTCTGATAGGCCTATCAAGAATCACGATTGCGATCCAATCAGGTCGTGATTGCGACATTTGAGGCCAGTCTGATAGACTAGTCCAACTCTTAGATTTCACATTTTAAGTCTGTGCATGTCCCATAAATTTTTCCTTCAGCTCAATCAGATTGGATAGCTTGTTTTCTTCACATTGACCTTGTAGACTAATACTTTGTGTGTGGATTCCAAGTACTCAGTGGTAAGCTATGATCCAAACCACTCCATGACCCCTTAATGTGAGACCGCATACTATGATGACCTTATCAGAAAGAAGTTGTTGCCTGAGAGGGAGATTAAGGCTCCATTGGTTTTTTTTAAGATTCGGATGTCTGAATCTGAATGCACATATGAATGATTAAGATGTTGTATCTAGATCTGAAAACTGAATGATTAAGACTGTTTGTTTTCAACATCTGAATGTGTAAAAAAAATTATTTGTATACATAATAAAATAAAAAATACAATTCAAATAAAAATTTAATTATATATTAAAAAAGTATGTAATTTAATACAACAAAATTATTAGTATTTGATTGAGAAAAAACATTTATGTTTGTTAGTGATAGTGGAGATGACTTATAATCGTGGTTGCGGTGATCCACGGTTGCGGTGTGTGGTAAATGGTAAATAATATCTTGTCAAGTAGAGTGCCTTTTATGGGAGTGTAGTGCACCACACTTACGAGTGGGAGTCTATGAGGCATTTAGGAATGTTTCCCTTTCTTGTGTTCTATTTTGTTCTAAGAGAGTGTAGTTATCATAAAAATTCTCTAACTCCTAGCTTACTCGTATTTTTTATCATGCCTCCCCAAAGATCCGACAATCGTAGAAACTTTGCTGGAACCTCTATCCTACCTGGGGAAGATGCGAAGGGAATTCTCCTTGCTTATGGAGTGTAGATATGAGATCCCTTTTGGCTTTGAGAATAATTTTTTTAGATTTCATGATTGATACATTCCATCCATCAGATGAGAATTTCACCTCATTTACTTTTTTTACAGATTTGAGATACACTTAGAAGACGGCACTTTAGCCCATTTACATAGTACACATCTTCTATTGCATGATGAGGTGATTTTTCAATTTTTCCAACACCTTGAATGTAAATCTTTTGCCATTTCCAAAGGACACACCTCCCGTTTGAAGTGCCTTGAAAGTGAGAATCATAATTATTCATGATTTAGCATCAAAACCCATTTCATTTAACTTTTAAAACCACCATGTAGACTTACTAATCAAAGTGTGAAATACATGGGTTTAGAGATATTTTGAAAGGGGAGGATATTTTGAAAGTAGTCAGAATTGTTAGACAAGATCTGTTATTCTTCTAAGCTAGTCGGTACACCCTACAAATTTAAAATTCCACGGGCTATGTGGAACCCGCCCTTAACTCGGCGGTCGAGCCTCCAATCCAGGTAGCCGTCAGGATTTGGAGTTGGTGATACCCCCCATGTGAGCACACCGCAGGAATCCCCCCATATGAGATGTCCTAATCATTTTATTATCCTCCCATGTAGTATACAATATCATAAGACATACATTGGCAACTACGGTTTCCAGCGATGAGACCTTACACTCAAACACCTTCTTTGGGTAACCTACTAGATATCTTAAGCCCAACTCTTAGTTCTTTAAAGTAGACATGTTCATACTTTCAAAATGATCAATACTTTTCTATTAAGGGCATGTAATCACCGGGTATCGTCATACCCTGACTTGCAAGTTAATATCATATCAAATTCACATCCCATCATATTCAAAACATGCATATGACCACCCAACTCATTATGCATCATGGATGGTTTTAATTGGTTTTATTAATGGTATTATTTTATCTTTATCTTGAGATCACGCTAGCGGTCACTCGCTAACACTGTCTACTGGCAGCTGTATACCCACGCTATGGAGGAACCAACCGTTCTACTCCTCCTAATAGTGATAGACTCAGAGACAGAATTTGGACTAAAGTGGTAAGCTTTCATCCTTTCAGAAGGCATTATTTCATGTTATGAATATTTTTAGACATTTTGACTTAATTTTGGAGCTGTTACACTATTTTGTTACATGCTTAGAAATTCATCCAACTCAGGGCAGACTATTGGAGGTTGGGTTGGGTAACAGGGGGTGGTCTCCAGTCCTAGTCGGACTTGGGACACCCATTACGACAAGGCCCCAGGGCGGGTCGTGTCAAGTTGGTATCAGAGCCTAAGTTCATGGTCAATTGGAATTCTACAAAGCTGTGCCGAGTAGAGTCTCTTTTAGGGGTGTGTAGCGCGCCACACTCATAAGGGAGAGGCTACAAGGCATTTAGGAATGTTTCACTTTTTTGGTTTTCTAATCCTTGTTTGTTCGTCTTTAAGATCATGCCTCGTAGATCCAAAACACAAGGAAATTCTTCTATCCCATTTGGGGGTAATGCTAAGGGGTGCATCCTACTTCTAGGGTTGATCTTCGATCTCACGGTCCTATCCCTGATAGTTCTGGAGTTCCACTGGTTGCTACTAGTCTTCAAGATGAGGTGACTAATGAAGAATTTCATCAGTATATTCATGTTATTGCTAAGCTGGTTGCTGCTCAAGCTTAGCGGGATATCTCTGGTGCTATCGGCGTTCACGTGAACCATGCTATCCTCACTGGATATGTCCATATTTGGCTAACCTCTTTCTTGGAGGAAAGGTTTTGGAACTCTATAAATAGAAGATCCCCTTCTCATACCATAACACAATAGCATCCACGATATAGTTTTTTAAGAGTTTCGTTTAGGGGGAGATTTTCTCTCTCATTAATTTTATGCTTTTTAATATTATTTTTAATATTAGGTTTTATATGTAGGCCAATTGGCCAAATCATATAATAAAATTATGTTTTTGGTATTGTTTTTCGTTGCCATCTTATTTATCGTCTCATAGTTTGCAACTAATAACTTTCGCATGACGCCCTCTCGATTTCGAACCCAACACAACACAGACTACTTTGGAAAGTAAAGTATGGACACTAGAAAACTAATGCTGGGGGTTTGAGTTTTGAATTTAGGAGTGAGTTGTTTTACTCTTCTATGAGTCAAACTTCATGAATAATTTTTATCTGATTGTTTACAAATGTGCCCCATGGTAAATTACAACTTTACTTTTTAAAGTTTGAACATAGTTAGTCGCTTAACTTGCACTCTTACCAGGCATTAAATGCTTAGGTTCAAGACATGTGAACCTTCAGGCCATCGTTGTGTGTACTGAGAATTACATTTTCTTCTAATCTTTTTCAAGTATAACCTGAATTACAAAGCAGTTTTTTTTTGGTTTAAAACTGATAACTATGGCATTTCTCTGAACTGATGTAGCATTTCAAAAGCATTTCCTTTTTATTTAATTGTGTTGCTATAGAAAGAATCCAAAGAGAATTTGATATATATGACTAGCTCCTCATATATTGTCATAGGTGCATCATTCAAGTTTTTGATATGTTATAAAAATGTGAATTTGATGTATCCAATTGAACTGGTAGAATTCCAGTTGAAAGGACATAAGAGTGTTTCCAACTCCATTCCCTGTTGGATTGTTACAATGTTCATTCAATTGCATGAGGTTTTGCAACTTTCAGTCTCTGGTTTGTTGTTGTTACTGCAGTCGTTGCAATGAGGCAATGGACTGAAAAAGAAGAGCAAGGATTACAAGGGAAAGAGAAGTACAGACATTCTGATTCATGAGATGCAAATGGGCAGGTTATGCAACTCTGAACTGTTCAGACTTATCAAAATGAACTAATGAACTTTATTCAAAGAAAAGAAAAGCAGGAGGGATAGACCCCAACCAAGTCCTCACTGTCATTTTGCTGTGGGATCAGACCTGCAAATAAAATCAATGACATAAGAATTTTTTCAAAATTGTCCTGACAGGTTTTGGAAAAAACGAAACATTACATAACATAGCAAATCCATGAAACTTTGAAGGCGACAAACGGATGGAACTAATCAGACGGAGAACAAAAATAAATGTGGTAACGGAAAAGCCTCAAAAATACTCCTAAATTATATGAAATAACTCAAAAATGACCCTCGTTAGATTTTTGGCTCAAAAATACCCCTCCGTTAAATATTTGATTCAAAAATATCCCCCCTCTAATGAAATTCGGAAAAGGATAAAAAATACCTGAACTATCTGAAATGACTCAAAAATACCCCTCTGTTAAATATTTGATTAAAAAATACCCCTCTGTTAAATATTTGGCTCAAAAATACTCTTCTCCTTAACAAAATTCCACCAAACATGCCACCTAGATAAAAAAACTACGTGACTATGCCACATTACCATCCACATGTAAAATGTTAGTATTTTTTAATTATATGACATTCCTTTCTTCTTTATTTTTATTTTTATATAAAAAGGTCAGTGAAACGGACAAAATTTACACGGCTTTTCATTTTTAATAAAAGTAGACAAACGGTGGTTACATGGTATTTTTTTTGAAAAAATTTATCAAATGTAACATCGCTATTATCAAATTTCTTTGATCATCTAAAAAACAAGTTTTTTCCTGTTAATAGGTTTAAAAGTGTGAAACCCAACAAAAAAATCTTATTAAACTGATAAACCCATTAATTATTAGGCCAGTATAAAAGTTAAAATTAAGATTTACTCGTAAAAGTAACAAATTTCAAACTAAACTTCAAATTAATTACTCAAAAGATGTGTTTGGCTTTACTAGCTTTTACTCAAAATGCTTATGTTAAAATGATTTAATAAATACCTCCTCTAATCTAAAATTAATGAATCTTTAAATGTGGCACACATCTTCAAAAAGTTAATGAATGACATAATTAAAGGGAAAAGGCATCGTTTCCATCTCAAACTATACAAGAAAAGTCGAAGTCATATCTAAACTGTACTAGTGGCCTATTACATACCTAAACTATAAAAAAGTGAAACTATTTATACCCTAGATCTGACGTGAAAATAAAATTAAATTAAAAAGAAAAAAAGGCGAGTCTAAAGCCAAAATTATTCTTTAAAACCCCTACCCCAGCACCTAGCCCCACACAGATTTTTTCTCCTTCAACCCTATTTTTTATTTTTTTCTATTTCTCTCTCAATCTTCTTTCTTCTTCATTTTTTTTCAATTCACAATCACTGCTCCTTGTGGTTGACGAAAATGATTTTTTCATAGTAGTTTTTGTAGAGAAAAAGAGAAGTTGAATCGGCGTGTTGAAGTGAGAAGAAGGTTCACCGGGCACAGTTGAACTATTGCTTTCTAAATTCAATTCATCTTGTTGATGTACTTTCAAATTAATCTATTCATGGGAGAAGAAGTTCAATTCAATTTGGTGATACTTGTACTTTCAAAATTCTTTACTCATCTTGTTGAAAATCATTGAAATTGAAAAAAAAAAGTCGATCCAAATTTTTTTTTTTATGAGATTTGTAAAATTGATCAACACTGCCCATTGTTGTTGTTGTTTGAGGATTGAGGTTGTTGTTGGTGTTTTGACGGTTTTTATTTTGGGGGAAATTATAGTACTATTGAGGTAGTGAGGTTTTGTATTGTGTGGCACTGAAGGTAGTGAAATTATAATTGGACATTGAAGAAAAAGAAATTTGAGCTCATAACAATGGAGGTTTTGAATATTGAAGAAAAAGAAAAAAAATTAAACTCATAACAATGGAGGTTTTGGATAAAAATGGAGGTTTTGGATATTGAAGAAGAAAGAAAAAGAATTTAAATTAAAAAGAAAAAAATTATGAGCTCAATTGAAATTGCATAATTTCACTATCTTCAGTGAGGGAAATTATAATTGGACATTGAAGAAAAAGAAATTTGAACTCATAACAATGGAGGTTTTGGATATTGAAGAAAAAGAAAAAAATTGAACTCTTAACAATGGAGGTTTTGGATATTGAAGAATAAAGAAAAAGAATTTAAATTAAAAAGAAAAAAGAAAAATTTATGAAAATAATAAATTTATTATTTTTTTCGTATCATGCTAACATGACACTGACGTGGCAGGCGCGTGTGCAACACCACACCACATGCAAGTGGTATAATGCTTTCCAGGGTGTAAAAAGTTTCACTTTTTAGTTTAGGTGTGTAATAGGTCACTAGTATAGTTTAGGTGTGACTTCGACTTTTCTTGTATAGTTTGGGGTGGAAACGATGTCTTTCTCTCATAATTAAATAATAATTTATCAATATTAAGTACTCCCTCTGTCCCAAATTATGTGTCACCATTTGACCGGACGATATTTAAGAAATAGGCATTGACCTTGCTAAAGTTACTAAATTACCCCTCTTAAAAAAGTATTGGACCACTGGGTACTTTTACTAAATTTCACAGTAATTAAAAAAATGCAACAGAGAGTACAGTATTAAAAAAAATCTACTAAAAAAATACACCACCTACATAGCTGTCTCTCTCTTTTGCAAAGAGTTAAGTAGTCCAAATCAGTGTATCGCTTTAATTTGAAATTTTACTCTCATTTTCTCTATCAACAATTAAGAAAAATTTGTTATTGTAAAATTCAATTTTCTAGAAAATAGGACCAATTTGCCATCTTGTATGGATTTTTCACGAAAAATTTACGTTTCTGATTTGATTTTGGTTTCAATTTTTGGGCGCTAAACCTACTTTTCATTTGAATTTTTAGCAAATGGTTATTTTGTAGCGCCAAATCTTCTTTTCATTTGTGAGATGTTCTGTTGTATCTTCTGGTTACTGTACCCTTTCTTTTGTTTTGGATAATTTTCAAATTCTTCCTTTTATCTCCTCTCTTATTTTTACCATTACTCTAAAGATGAGGTTCATCGTACCTATAGACTCAACCTCCAGAAATAAACGATTGAAATTAGAAGAACGTCAAGCAATTGCAAAGTTTCTTTTGAAAGAAAGTAAGGAAGGAAGTCTTAAATACGGATCTATAACACAAGCTGCGATGTTGTTCAAGAAATCAATAAGAACAATTCAGCGCATTTGGAAACAATGTCTATCATCAGTTGATAATGGTACGTCGTCGTTAGATGTGTCTTTAAGACTTGCAGGTAAAGTTGGAAGAAAACGGATTGAAGTCGACATTAATCAAGTCAAAGAAATTTCACTTTGTTGTCGAACAAATATTCGATCTCTGGCTTTTGCAATGAACATGGCAAAATCAACCGTCTTTCAGCGTGTGAAAGATGGAACTCTTCGGCCACATTCTAATTCCATCAAGCCTCAGTTAACCGAAGGAAACAAAAAGGTACGACTTCAATACTGCCTCTCAATGATTAATCAGAATACAATCCACATAAATCCCATGTTTATGAATATGTTTAATTATGTTCATATCGATGAAAAGTGATTTTTTTGTCCAAAAAAGTTGAAAGGTACTACCTGCTTCCTGGAGAGCATGAGCCAGATCCGTATCGTTCTTGCAAAAGTAAAAAATTTATTCCAAAGGTTATGTTTATGGCTGCTGTAGCACGTCCTCGATTTGATGAAAATGGAATTGAGTTGTTTTCTGGAAAAATAGGTATTTTTCCGTTTGTAGTTAAGGAACCAGCTAAGCGGAATAGCAAAAATCGAACAGTAGGAACTATGGAAACAAAGCCCATTCAGTCAGTAAAGAGAAAGTTCTTCATGCTATTAGAGCAAAATGGCCAGCTTCCGATTCAAATAATCCTATCTTTTTACGACAAGATAATGCAAGGCCACATATTGGTAACAATGATTTGAAATTTATTGAAGCTACCCAACAAGATGAATTTGACATTAGATTGTGTTTTCAACCATCGAACAGTCCAGATTTAAATGTTTTAGATTTTGGTTTTTTTAGAGCAATCCAAAGTTTTCAATATCAAAAGGCCTCTAAAAATATTGATGAGTTAGTGGAAGCAATGGAAAGATCTTTTGATGAAATGAAAGCGGAACAACTCAATCATGTATTTCTTACTTTACAATCTCGTATGATTGAGGTGATGAAAGATAGTGGCAGGAATAATTACAAAGTGCCTCATTTGAACAAAAATGGACTAGAAAGAGAAGAAAACCTTCCTCTCCAACTTCATTTTGATATTGATATCGTCAATAAAGATTTGTTTCTACTTCAACAATGATAGGGGTTATTATTATGGTAAAGCTCTTTATTTTGAAGTTGGAATAGTGTTTTTTCAAGTAGTATGTAGAAGTACTGTACTACTTTTGTGTATAACCATAGTGATCATCATGTAATTTTTACAATGATGTTTCGTCAAATATGTTAGGAGTACTATTTTTGTGTACAGACATGGTGATCATAATGTAATTTTTGTACTCATGAATAACTCTACTTACAATGATATAAGTCCCACCAGCTTATATATACTTACATGTTTTTTTCTACCTTTATTGTTGTTTTATGCTTCTATTTGTTTCTTACTTTCTTATCACATAATAGAGGGTTGCGTAAATGGAAGGAAGAAGAAAAGGGAAGTGGGAGTCATACCGTCACATTTGTATGAATTTTTATTTTTAAACGAGGAAGTCTATTTCGAGAACAATTAATTGAATGTTAAAGAATTTGTGCAGACCGAATATAATTGGACAGCATGGGGATGTCAATTGTTCAGGGGAACTAAATGAAAATAGTTGAAATTAATGTCGCGATTACGAGAGACCTTGGTTTATGCAAAAGGGAGTGGTACAGTTTCACTAATAAAGGCGGCACCCTCAGCTATTATGCAAAGAGCAGTAGCTACGCTCTATAAAGACAACATATTGGGCATGGTAACATTTTGTCAGGCTGCTCTAAGCTAATGGTGTCTATTACAATTCTTCTCTCGTGATGAATAATATTGGCAATCATGATCCTGAGAAGAGTCATGTTTTGATTTCTCTGAGTGACCTTTGTCTATTGAACGATGACTCCTTTCCTTATACTTTTCCTTGTCCCGTTCAAAGTGGTCTCGCTCCCTTTCCCTGTCAGATATCCTACCACTATCACGTTCATGAGACTTTAGTCTTCCTTGATCCTTACTCTTGATAAAATTTATTGTCCTTTATCTGTGACATTTATTTTTCTTTCATGTCATTGATTTATTTTTTCTATTTATACTTTACTATTTATGGTCGTTGACTGGTGTACACTGTATTTGAAAGTTTGCATATGAAGTTTTCTTGGTATTGATATCCTCACTTTAGGATATTATTCATCGAGACAATGGTAACTTTCCTGTTATGTTTGTTAAATTTGGTGTTCTGTGACTTACTCTCACTGTTGTCGAGTGACTGAACATTTAATCATAAGCTGACAGTCTGATGATCTGTGTTTATGTTGAAATATCACAAAACATGGGTTAGCCATTAAAGATGTACTTCTGGTGAAGAGAGAGTTGAGAAAGGAGAAGCGTAAGGTTGTGAATGGTGGGAAAGCAAATAGGAGTGTGTCATTTGTGTTGACCTACTTAAAAAAATGAAAAGGTCGGGATGTTAACTGGGGTCCCTCTAAATTCTTGTTTTCTTTAACCTTAGCTTTAAAGATCCAATTTTTACTCGAGAAATCACAGTAATATGAACAATGAGTTGTCGAAGAAAACTGGTTTACTTATGTAGAACCAACCAAAAAGAATAAATTGTTCTCTGTGGTTTAAAATAATTTTGATACTGTAAAAATAAAAGGCTGAAAGTTTAAATTTTGATTGAAGTGATAAGACTTTTACTTTAAAAAAACAAATACTAAAAAAGAAGTATTAATATATTTACAATCAAGTGGGTCCAATAAGGGTAAAAAGATAATTGTGCCTTTAAAAAATTTTCAAATAAGCAAAGACGACATTTATTTTGGGACGGACAAAAAAGAAAATGGCGACACATAATTTGGGACGGAGGGAGTATCATTTTACTTCTTTTCAAATTTGTTCTAAAAATAATAAGATTATTCATCAAAACTGAATTTAGAAAAATGAATTCATTTCAAATGATTAAACAAGTGTTAAAAGGAATTCATTTATTTTGAAAAAGAATTTACCTGTAGTAAATTCAACTCAATTATTAGTACATAAACATTTGCTAGCTTAAAAGTTAAAATTCTAGCTCCTCCTTCGAATCAATATCAGATCAAGATCAAGCTATCCCTCATCCCAAACGACAATAACAAGATGAAAAATTTAGAACTTTAAAACACTAATGAAAAGGTGTAACCTAGAACTTTTAAAACACTAATGAAGTAATTAGCAAAAGGTTGGTTTTTCGATTTTTTCATTTCACTGCTTTGCAAAAAAATAAAAATAAAAATAAAGAAGAAAGGAATGTCATATAATTAAAAAATACTAACATTTTACATGTGGATGGTAATGTGGCATAGTCACGTGATTTTTTTTTTATCTAGGTGGCATGCTTGGTGGAATTTCGTTAAAGGGAGGGGTATTTTTGAGCTAAATATTTAACAGAGGGATATTTTTGAGCCATTTCAGATAGTTCAGGGGTATTTTTGATCCTTTTCCAAATTCCATTAGAGGGAGGGGTATTTTTGAGCCAAATATTTAACGGAGGAGTATTTTTGAGCCAAAAATTAACGAAGTGCATTTTTGAGCTATTTCAGATAGTTCAAGGGTATTTGTGAGCCTTTTCCGTTTATTTAATGATGTTACGACAGTTTGTTGGGAGTTCACGAGGAAGACATACTCATCAGTCATCATGTACCAAAATCTCTTAATATAACTAGTAACTCGATACCAAATTTGTTCATCTCTTGACGACCTTCTTTGCATTTCGCTAAAAATCCCAATACCTCAACAGCTCTGTCCAGGATCGAGTTAGCATTCTGAATCAATATTGGCACAACCCGATTCTCCACGATCGGAACCTGATTGTCGAGGATGCGCACACACAGCAGTATTTAGAGGGTCTTCGATTTTTCTTTCATCCAGAGAACAACAAACACAATAACACACAGCTACGCCGCACTCGATCGAAAAATAGGAAAGGCATAAAGAGAGTAGAGGGACGAAAGAGGGGAAGCGAAGAGAAATCGAGAGATAGGGAGAGGAAACAGAGACAGTGAACAGAGGAGGGGGAGAACGACCTTTTTTTCTGGTGACGTTGTCACCGAAATAGTAGCTTCATTAAGATTTCGACCAGAGCAGTAGCAGCTTCCTTTCTCTCTCTACTAACTTTTCCATTCCTTTTTAAAACCCTAAAATTCTTTTTATTGAATTCATCGCAATCGTAAAATTCGTCAATTTTGCTTTCGTATATAGCTAGATTTCGTACAAGTTTAGTGTGTGTGAAATAAAAAAAAAAAAGAGCTGGCGGAGAGTGGGGAAATCTGGTCAGACACTAGTGGTGGGAAAATCGTATATAGTTTGCTTTTGTGTTTCACCATTTTTTCCGACCGTGGATTCAAGGTGGGGTTGAAGGAGAGAAAATTTGCTTGAGGTGGGGTGTGGGTCGGCGTTTTAAAGAATATTTTTGGTTTTGGACGCTCTTCTTTTTTTTAATTTAATTTAATTTTCACGTCAGATTTAGGGTGGAAATAGTTTCACTTTTTTATAGTTTAGGTGTGTAATAAGACTATAATAGTTTAGGTGTGATCTAAACTTTTCGTGAATAGTTTAGGGTGGAAACGATGACTTTTCCTCGGAATTATAGAATTACCAAAGTCTTTGCAATATTTTTCAAGATTTGATAATTCAATGCTAGTAACAAGGAGTAATCAATTACTTAGAGTATAATTGAGAAAAAAATTGTCTTGTCTTAATTAATGAAAAAAGACAAGTAAAATGAGAAATCAAATTAGAAAATTTGGGATGAGTAATTTGGAACGGAGGGAGTACAAGGCAAGTAGATTATTTTTCCGACCAGCAAATCATAACTTTGAACATCTCTTCGCAAAGTTTCAAGTTACAAAACAAAGCACTCATGATACAATAGCCAATAATTGCACTAAAACCTGGGCAACCACAAATTGACCTGTCATTTATCTATGTAACGTCAAAGTGGGGGATGATAGGCAACATTCAAAACAACTGCAGAAACTGTATTTACTATTTTTAGTGTTAATAATGATAGTATGAACTACTTAATATGTTGCCCTTGTTGAAATTACCTCGAGCACCATATGGACACAACTCCTTTAGCCTTTCTGCCAATTTTCTATTGTGAATAGGCTCACGTTGGTGTAATGTACCATTTGGTGAATGTTTAAGATGCTGCTCTATATAATTAGTAAAACAAACACCCGTTAGTCTTCCCTTAATACGACTTTTTCGTCGTCTACAAGATTAGCTTTTTTCTTCACCTGAGATGGCTACGATTAGTAAAATATAAGAAAATATGAATCCAGTAATAGTTATTATTTCAATGGTGAAAAAAGAATCGAGAGGCGCATATTTGGGACCTTTTAATTATTCAGGGATAAATTTGAAACAAGAGGTGAGCAGGCTATAGAAAAGAATGCAAGTGTATTCTGCATTTGAACTTGTATATGTACACAATACATGAACTGTGATCTGTCAGTTCCTGACTTTCCTCAACAAATACAGGGGGGGCAAATAAAAATTCCCAACCACAGAATCTATACATTAAATATAAAAGCGATACAATTGCTACTTGATCTGTATTGTAACCAAAAAGAAAAAACTATGTGGCTATCATCATTAAACAGGCTGATATATTGCAAAAGGATCACCAAAATGACCAGAGCAAACGAGTCCTCTGCTAATAATCTTGGCTTTGGGGCCTCGAGGAGAGTAGCTCTTTGCACAATCCATTATTGAAGGTTGCTCCAATTGCTTATTTCTGGGACTTGATTTTAAAGATCTTAATGAACCTCTTCTTCTTAGACACACGTCAATAATCATGTACGAGGCACTAGCTTGTCGCGTAAACCTTTTGCACGTCTATGATAACCTACCACCTAAGAAAAGTAGGAAAATGTGATTTTTGCACGTCTATGATAACCTACCACCTAAGAAAAGTAGGAAAATGTGATTAAGTGCAAGCTCCAGATGATTGCCATGACTACTGTTAATTTGATAATGTAAAACGACTAATGGACCAAATCTGGAAGGCTAGAAAATCAGTGAATGGGAAGATACATGGACATGACATAAACTAGTACTACACCATCTATTTGTATTTTGTGGGACTCAAAACAATACATGGTTCTTCCTTAAAAGAACAAACGGAATTAAAGATCCGCAACTATTCCATGTCTTACAGAGAAGCATGATAGTAACAACACAAAGCTACACCTGCGAAAAAACCTTTTCTCTAGTTTCAAACCTTTCTGATGACAATATAATTGTACCAAGTGAAAACATCTAAAGTTCTGAACCATATAGCTTGAACCTCATGTTCCAAGAAACACCTCCTCATTATTAACTTTTTCCACTAATTTTTTAAACTAATAACCATCACTGTGTTGGATCATTAATTCCCTTTCAGAGGCTTAGCTTCACAATGAAATTTCCTTTCACAAAAGTCCCAGAAATTGAATGACAGAAATGGTTATTTTCGGTGAGATGAAGCAGTCAAGAGTTGTACCTTATCTGATCAACGAATTTTTGCTAATGACTCATGTAGTTGGACGCGTCACAGTAGATGATCCTCGTCCCATGGGAACAACACCTTGAAGGCCCTCATCTATTTCTTCCACTTCTAATGAGGCTACACAAACAGTTCAATTTGTCAATGGCAGTATGTAGGCAACGAGATGACAAGAGTTGTCTAGAACACATAATTACCCAAAAGTTAAGCAACTTCCTACAGAGTAGAGAGAATATGAATCAGGAACAACTACATTATTCATCGGCCACAAAACTTTTAGGACAGAAGTGAAGAGAAACAAAAATTAGACAATGAAAACACATGATAATGTCTTTCAACAGCATAGCCATTATTCCAGCTTGAAGTGGAAAATGCTATGATCAAGATAAGAGACAGCAGGCAAAAAATAGGGCAGTAATGAAATGAAACACACTTGAAGCAATTCAAACCCCATTTTATTTTACCAGAAACATCTTCTCCAGCCTGAGCCCCAGCAACACCAATGCAAGAATACAAAGAGTTCTCATCTATCTTCAACTGCTCATAGGCAACATATGCGTCTTCAATGGTGGCAGTTTCATACAACAAAGTGAGATCTTTGATGCAAGATATGTCCTGATAACAAACAAAACAAAGATAGAAGTTAAAGCTCAAAGAATAATGTAGCTAAATAATAAAACTGCAAAACTTATGGGCTGCTTCTATGTGATGTCTCTTTGGTCATGGATAAAATAGTGAGAACAAAGCAATACCTTCCTAGGTACAGAAGGTGCTTGTAAATGAGACAACAATCCAAGCCAATAGGCATTTGACTTGATCTCGGCTTCATGTCGCATAAGCAGTGTTCGTCTTGCCTAAACAGAAAAGAACTGTGTAAACCATATGAATTTTTAATTTAGACAATATGATGTCTAACTAACATTTAAATTATTTCTGTAGCCTGGAAGAAAGGAGACAAATTAGACCAGACTCAAAAACATTAGTTCATATCAATTTTACCAACTAGTCAATCACATGCCAGAATCTCTCCAGGATAAAACCTAGGAAATGACTCATATAGTGATTGAGGCGTGAAGCAGAATGATCTTTTATTAACAACTATTCATGATAACTAACCCGGTCTAATTCCCTCGGTACAATCCTGTTGCTATGTAGACCTCTTAGGACATTCTTGCAAGCATCAACAGCTTTGTGCACCTGTAAGCACATGATCAGTTTTGAGAAAATGGAACTGAACTATTATATAGGCTAGTAAAAGTAGAAAAAGATTGTACCTTTCCAGGGGTTGAAGTCACTGAGATTACATACCACCCAAGCTTCAACCGGTCAAAGAGGTTAAGTTCGAATGAAACATCATATGTCAGTCCCAGAGAGTCTCTAACTGTTGTGAAAAGCCTGCACAGATCAATGTGATACTGTAATATACGCATAACAGAACCAACATTGCAATTGAGGTAGTAGTAAATTACAGCAACCCTCATATTCAACAAACCAGGAAAGTATTAGCAGCAAGGGCGAGTGACATGTAACAGGTACTTTTTTGTATCATTTGGGTATAGTTATCCTTTTTTTAGTTTATTTGACAGCTCTATACCAACATAGTGACAGTAAAAATACAGTTACCACCAAGTAACTATGCCTCAATCCGAAGTAGTCTAGGTACAAGAATTCCCTATATCTATTTGCTCTTTCTTGGCACGTTCACTTCTAAAACTCAAAAGATCATCTCTCAAGATAAACTAGGAGCTCTCAGTCTCACGCTTGCTTCCCCCCACCCCAAAAAAAAAGGGTTTCACACTTACCCTACAGAGATCCACAACTTTTTAAACAATCTAAAAGACGCCCAAGTTTTCAGCAAATTAAAAGACTCCAAGCAAACACCAACCAAAAAACATAATTAACGTGTAATCCCAACTAGTTGGTATTCTCATATAGACCTTTTGCTTCAAATATGTTCTGTTCTTCACTAGGTTAGCATAAATTCCGAGAAATTGCAAGTCTTGTCATATTATTCAAAATCAAGAGCAGGGAAAAAAAATTAGGATTGTCAAAAAATTAGAATGAGTGCACAAATTTATTCAATAGTTTACCTTGAGTTTATGATCTCAGCCAGTAGACCCAACGCAACGGCAAAAAACAGAGGATGATTACGTATTTGTCCTTGTAAGTTGGTGTCACTTTGTTCCAAATTATCTGAAAAGAAATTCACTGGCTTGCATTATGTTGATGACTAACAGTATATATATTAATGCAGTCACTATTCACTTGGGAAGATTTGCAGATTAAGACTGATGTATGAAAATTTTGCCTGAATTATTTTAATGCAGAATCATGTATATCATCCACTGAACGAACCATGCATTAACTAGTTCATCTATAAGGACACAATGCTATTATGAATTTTTTTCAAGTCTAGACATGCTACAGACGAGATTAAAGAAAATCTTTCCACAACTGTGGGACTTTATCAGATTACAGTTTCAATTCTCCATCAGAATTGTTTTTGAGATAAGTTCAAAAATTGGACACTTGTACCAATAACATATCCAAGCATATGGTGAACTCACGGTCATTTGAAGATTGGGTTTCCTTTCACTCTTAGAGTTCAAGAACCTCTTTTTAAAACTACAAGTTGATTACTTTCATGAATGTCATGTTGAATTTGATTGTATTCATGTTCATGATATTAATTGGGTTTCAATCCATGATTTACTACAAGATTCATGAAATTAAATTAGTTTGTGTGATGAATTATATGATTTGAGATAAGTTCAAAAATTGGACACTTGTACCAATAACATATCCAAGCATGTGATGAACTCACGGTCATTTGAAGATTGATTGCCAACAGACTCAAAAAGGTCGTTCCCCTCGAAAGTAAACCCCCAGCGGCTTGGTGCAGGGCCAGCTATATAAGCACATGCTCTCTCATCTGTATCCTTTAAAAATACCTGGTAATAAAATGAAGGAAAGAATTGAAATTATAGAAGCCTGAAAAATCTTTGACTCACAATAGAACTAAAATTTAAAACACACGATTTTTAACAGTGTCACAAGAAGCCACTTGAATCATCCAAGTAAAGGCAGAAGACAATAATTATACCGGAGAAACAAAATCTTCTTACCTGCTGATGCTGCAAACCAAAGGGAGAAGTGCTAAACAGGATTGGACTGTACTGTTGTGTTTTCTCAAAACCTTTTGTTGGTTTCACAGTTCCCAGATAGTCAAGGATGCATGACTCAATATCTTCCTCTGAGAAGTCTCCAACCATACTCACCTGACAAAGGACGATTATTTTTATAATAAAATGAAAAGGAAACACAATAACAGACTTGGAGGTACTATGTTCAAATGAACAGACCAATATAAAAAAAAAAAAAAAAAAAAAAAGGGGACCCCGCCGCCCACAAGATACCCCTCTGCGCGGTGTCCAGGGAAGGGCCCCACCATAAAGGTGTATCGTACGCAGCCTTACCTTGCATTACTGCCAGAGGCTGTTTCCAAGGCTTGAACCCATGACCTCCTGGTCACATGGCAGCAACTTTACCAGTTACTCCAAGGCTCCCCTTCAAATGAAGGGAACAATATAATAACCAAAAAAAACTATTGAAATGCTTTTTGTAAAGAAGACAAAGCTCACCTCCATGTTGTCAGTGACGAATTGATCCATTACAGCTGCTCTTACACTTTCCAGAGTTAAGTTTTGCAATGAATGTGGAGTTGGCTCAACAAAACGCTCATCTCCGTTTAGCATAGCAAGCATGAGCTTATGGGCAGTTGAGCGTTCTAAACTCTTAGGGATAGAGCGATAATATGACATGTACAACTGTTTAGCTCGGTCAAATGCATCATCCAACCAAACACTATGCTGTATTGCATAAACATTTAACTTTAGTGAGAATATTGTTTAATAACACAATAGCCAGTTAGTGTTCTCAATTGTACGGATGATTGGCACAATGGCCACACACAACTCGACCAGAAAATCATAACTTTGAACATCTCATCGCAAAGTTTCAAGTTAGAAAACAAAGCATTCCTGATATCATAGCCCAATAATTGTAATAAAACCTTGGCAAGTGGCAACATTCCAAGGTGAACTTGTCATTTTTCATCTAAGTAATATCGAAAAGCATCGTTTTTATTTTCAGGAAAACAGTGGGAGATGATAAGCAACATTGAAAATAACTTCACAAATTGTATTTAGTATTATAATAGTATGAACTACTTAATATGTTGCTTTCGTTGAAATTACCTCAAGCACCATATGAAGTAACTGGAAGGCAGCACGCATTGCATTGTCTCGCAAAGTAAACCGGAACTCCATGCAGATAAATTCTTCTGTCGACTCCAGTGAGCAATTTATTAGATGATTCACACAGAAAAGCTCTACCTGGAGGCACATCACAAAAGATCAAAAGTTTACAGATGTCATCATTCCGGATGATGTCTATGCAGATTCACAAATATGTCCAAAAATAAACAATCTATAAAAGCAAGGAAATTTTTCACAAAGGTAAAAGGTAAAATTGGTTAGAAGAAAGTAAAACCACACCAAATGAATAGGAGAAGTTATCTTCAATAACACACCAAGTCCAAAGAACATAATATCAGAATCCCCAATTAGTGCACCAATTGTCAAGAACATGTAGAAGTATTGTGTATACTCTAGTCTTTGTTATATTAACCAATTTAGGTTACTAGTTGAGTAAGTGCACAATTAAGACTCATGATACAACTTATGATTAAGATATATGGGACAAAAATCAGCAAGAATTTGCCAGATCAAAAATGAACTGAAAGAGCTAATATCATCTTGATGCAGTATCACTATTCTATTTTACAAACTTTGATCAACACAAACAACATACTAGAGACCTTCTGTTTCTCTAGTTATTCAAAAGGGCAGACAACATGTGGGCAACTTCATCAAGAATAATGGATCCTAACCTGTTCTCTTGAAAAGTTCCCAACACGTCCCCCTTCACTCAAAGTTCGAACACCCACAATCACGGATCCTTTTTCATCAGAACTTTCAGCTGCCCGTCCACCTCCGACGATAAGTCTCATCACCCCACAATTGGCTTCATTTTTTGTAATCTATCAAATTACAATTAAAAGGTCAAAAACTAGAGCAACTATCAAGCAAGAAAAAAGACACACCTCTCCTACTTTTATTTTTGTTCTTATTTGGTTGCAAGATCTCAAATGCTTCTCAACTGCAAATCAATTCCTATTCATTCCGGTACACCAAGAAAATGAGCTTGTGAACTCAATTAGAGGAATCAAATAATCCTAAACACTAGGTAATGTTAAAATTTCAGACTTCTTAAAGGAAATAATAGGACGAACAGTAGAGTCCAAATATTACTTGAACATATTACAAGGCCTTACCTTATAATTTATAGGAATACCATTTGAAAGACGTCTTTGAACGATCCCAGTTTCATTGTCATAGGATTTAGTGATATTTGAATTCATCTCCACTGGGACAAAGGACGGGCACCTTTTCAACCTCAGTTCTTCAAGTTGGTCTGATGTGATCAACTCTGTCGGCACCTCAAGCTGGAAAAATCAAAGAAAAAGCAGTGAACAATAATCATCCACAAGTTGTCAACCAAAAACTTCTACCCTGCCTTCATAAACTGAGAAGAGTTTTAGGTAAGAAAAAGAAAACAAAATTCATACTACTATTTTATCAAGAGAATACATTTGAAGTAAACAGTAGCAGTTAGCACCCTGAACTATCAGCTAGGAAAGCCCGTTGATCCATAAGCAAAGTAAGCGACTGAAAGCAGTTAAAATATGAGAGAACTTAGAAAATCTACCTCCGGTTCTGGCTCAATTGGTTCCTTTAGACCTGATTTGATAGCAGCTGTAATCTCCTCTGGAGATATTTTGAATTCATCTTCTCCTCCTCCTTCAACATGCACCCTTGTCGGAACACATGCTACAATTGCTGCAGGAAGGGGTGCTGATGGTTTTCCAAAGTCAGATATATATTCCAACACTTCAGCACCAGTGGCATTTACCTGAAATGCAGTTAGGTAATAGAAAATATTTTTAAGAGCTTCAACCATCAAGAAGCAACAGTATTGAACACTCAAAAACATATCAAAATATGGTTGGCACAATTGACTGAGTAGCACATTGATTACAGATTAAGATATCAGATACCTACCAAAGGAGCAAATATAGGCAGGTTCAGCAAATAATAATAAATTAACGCTTGTTCATCATATAAACCACAAATAACTGTGATTGAATGCAACATGTTGGACTGATATGGAATCTCCAAGATAATCTAAAGAGACAATGTGGAGAATAGAAGTCCACTGCAAATATAGAAGCATCGATTAAACGATTACCTCCTCTAAAGTGATGGTTCCGGCAACAGAAAGCAAGCTTTCATGCCCTTGGCTTTGATCCATAACAGTATGGCCAAGTGCATCACTCTCCATAACAAAATCCAAATTATCCACTGATGAAACATTGTCGATCATGGCAGCTAACTGCTCACTATCTTTTAGCAAGGCATCTGTATAACGAGCTAACTCGCCATTTGTGACACCAAATTCTTTAAGCCTTCGGACCTTTACCATATACAGGAGAACATCATCAAAGTTGAAGAAAAACAATAAGCAGGAAAACGAGAAGAGAAGGGTATGATCAGAATAAAGAAAAATGACTACCCCAATAGAACAAATGAAAAGAAAAGAGGCATCAAGGCATCAAGGAATTGCAGAGAACAACCTCGATCCATTTTTTAAGAACAGCACAGAAAAAGTTGCAAAGGAAAGATATGCACGAGACCATCTCATCTAAAGGCTTACGTTGTTAGAGAGAATAACCTTTTGTTTACTTATTATTTCTTTCAGCAAAATAAACATCAACAACATCATAATCAAGAAGAGTACAATGGCAACAAGGAGGATAATAAGCAAATTATCAAAAGAAAAACCAAAGCAACTGCTGCACTGAAGTAAATAGCAGAACCAACCTCCTGCACAGCAACTTTGATTGCATTCTGCCAATTTTTAGGTTCCGCAGTCACTGTGAGAGTGGTCACAGTACACCCTTCCCTTCCAGAGTCACTATGATCTAGTTCAACTGAGGTGAACGGAGGATTTGAACTCTGAAAAGTTCTTCAAAGTTAGCAAACAATAAAATTGCAAATACTGAATTTCAACCCAACCACCCAGCACAGAGACACAAAAAAAAAAAAGAATTAACTAGCACAACTTTCAGTTTGTGGATAGGAAAGTCTTCCTTGCAACTCTAATATACTGGGGACATACATCTTCTCGGGAAAAAAAAATACCTTTTTATTTAACAAAATAGTCTCATTCAGGAAACCAAAAATCAAAAAAGTATAACTAGTACCAGGAGAATATATGCTTTTTTTCCTGTTTGGTCATTTAGGTCTCCTCTCAAGGACATATTGTCCTTGGCCATGTAATCCTCTTGTTTGCTCTTTAATAGAACTTCTAATAATACATAAATAAATAAATAAATAAATAAAGAAAGAAATAAATAAAAACTTGTACCAAAAATGAATCTGCTTGACTATGGACCAAAAATGAGCAAGTTAAATTCATTATTGGGATCAAGAAGATGCAATGGGTGCAAAAGTAGTACTGTTAGATCCAGTACATTTGTCTATACCAGAACAGAGAGAGAGTAACAATGGACAGTGGCTGAACAAAAATATGTGAGGCTATGGTAACATAGTGAAACTGTCAGCTCCAAATACATTAAACAGTTCTATGCGCAAGGAAACATACAAAAATCCAGAAACTGTTCCGGGAAATTTACAGGGGAAGATTTGGCCATTTGCAATATTTGAAAAATACATAAATGAAACAAGCATGAGCCAATGGTTGCATTATCAGCCTCCTTTCATCAGGTTTAATTAACCATTCTCCTTGTAGTGAATTCTCTTAGCTAAGTCAGCACAATATAAATTTTTAAGAACTAGGTTTTAACCAATTCCACTCCAAAGCATCAGCTCATTGAGTTAGGAGAAAACAGATCCCCCTTCTTTCTCATCAAAAGTAAACGCAGACTGATAAACTATTTTTCCATGTTAAATAAAGCACGAAAGAAGATAAAGAATCAGATTATAAATCAGCACTTTACATTGTAAAAAATATTTACATCACAATTCTTTTTGATAAGCTGTGAATTCTATATTTTTCTCTATCCTCTTTTTGGATAATTGACATTGAGTTGCACACTTTTCCAGACTGATTAAATAAGTATATATGCTGATAAACTATGAGGCGTGATTGAAAGCTTTTTTTCTACAGCATATGGTAAAACGTAATGGAGGGTAATAAGAAAGATAAAAAGAGGGAGACAAGTTACAACACCTTGTACCGAGTGTTGATGCGGAAATGTAAAGCAGAAAGAAATATCCTCTTCATTAGCACATTCCTCAAATCACCATACGTCCGGACCTTGTTAACGGGGATCTAGGAAAAGAATAACAATATGGACAAAAGCAAATCAGACTATCGGAGAATACAGATCATACGGGAAATTTAGAAAAAAACCATGCTAGGAAGAAAGAACGTGATATAAACCCCAGGCACCACCATAAATGAAACACATATTGCATAATTTGATAAAAGAAATTTGAGATGAATTGAACAATATCAGTTTCACATGATCATATCAGAGTGAGATCCTATCTTTGACATGCTGGGATGGTGGTGAGAAGGTAACATTACTATGTTCTTACAAACAAATAACAGCAAAAAGCAAACTCAAAAAGCAAAAAACTTATTCCTACAGATGGCATCAATCCTAACCCACCCACTCATTGCAAAAAGCTTAAAAATAAACAGGCCAGGGCGTTAACTGTCTGATGGTTGCATAAAATCACAATAGCAAACGCCTGCAAAGCTTTACAGATTGAAGTTACACCAGCAGAAAAAAAGAAACAACAATTTCCAACGCTCACACGTAAGACAATCGCACTGATTTTCATAAAGCAATTGCTCTTTATAATATTGCTGAACAAATTAAATTCTAAATTCTCTTTAGGAAAGAAAAGATTCCATCATAAAGGACAAAAGAACCTCTAGAACACCCCAAAAAAGGCAAAATTTGATTGCAATAGTAAATTCCATCTTGACCCAGTAGGTTCCTTTAATGCTGAATACTAAAAATAACAGAACAAGAAATGCTATAAGCTGTTCGACTTCAATTTGCTAACAAGTTTAAGTAGTGCAAGAAATCATGGGAGAAGGGACCAAGAACCTCCAGGCTCCATCTGACGTTATAAAATCCCAACGCAACAGCGTGGACATAGCAATTCAGTTGAGTTTCTTTGGCTAAATGTTACCTGAGGCGTACAATTATCTGTTCATGGCTTGACAAAGGTTAACTTTCTTTCATTTACCATTCAATATATGGTCATTTATAGTGTGATCAGTTAGGAAGCTAGAAATGGTTCCAGGAGAAATATTGTAGACTCTACTAAGTAATAATTATATGGAAAAGAAAATATAACAATGACAGTGACAAAATCCAAATAGGTAATTATGTGACATGAGTTCAACACAATATTAGGTCCAGTCATACCTTGCAAAACACATTAATTGAGAAATTCTGCAGTAACTCATGCTGAAATATCTGTGGGGTTTTAGCATCATTGTTGTGTCCAGGAAGAGACCAATTATGTTGAACCGGAGGCCGCACCGCATGCCTTTCCTTCCGTAATGCTTTGGACTGATCCAAGGACACAGATGACCTATCATGCGTGGAACTGCTTGAGAGCCCAACTGTCAGCTTGGGAACTAGAAAACTAGCCATTGCACCAAAAGCACTCGGACTCGGTGCTGAATTAGACTCATTATCCATTTCGGTTTGCCCAAAAACATCCTGCAGAGAGACTCCTCTGTAAGTACTAGATACAGTTGCAGGAAATTTCTATAAAATGACACATGCATTTCCGTGCGCTAAGGAACATACTTCAATATGGTAAATGGTCTGTGGAATGTTATCTATATCTCCCACAATGTATAACGTCGCATTTGCTGGAAAATACCAACGTTCATGAAATTTTCTAATTTTATCAGCATCCCATTTCTTGATCTGCTCTTCCAGCCCAATTGGGAATCTTTTGCTCAGCTTGTTCTCAGAATGCAAGTGTTGTAACAACTGTGATCAACAAAATATGGGAAGATGGTAGTTTTTAATTAGTATGAGAAATTCAAACTATTGAACTAAAAAAAACAAAAAGATAATAACTGATCATCTTGTGAATTACTTGGCAGTCGACACGGTATTCTATAGTATTCATCATTTGTAGCTCTGACAGTATTGCACGTCTTTCTTTCTCAACTCGTGAAGCAAGAAATTTGGGATGGAAAGCAATCTATATTTTTCAACAAAAAGAAAAGGGTCAAACGATCAGCCATAAATTGTTTACTAAATAAAACCCAAAGGAAAAGCACATATGAGGGATAGAATTTTATCATATGGTCAGTTCAATTGACACAAGATTCTGGAGAAGTGAAGACAGCTGCAATCAGAGAAGCAAATGGAAAAAGGAAAAAAAAAAAATGGTACCTCATTCAGAGCATCTAGGACCACTGGAAGACAGTCGCCTTCTGAGCCCTGGGGGGAATTTTGATCAATCAAACTCATGTGGTACAACCAAACTAAAAGCGAAAAAAATAATATGTGGATAACATAGGAAATAATTGAGACCACACTGTGAGTTGTTACAGGTGAAAAGCAGTACATGGAACTAGTCTCCGTATCTAGAAAGCAGCATTGAGCAAGTCATTCTACAAGTTAGTTGTATTACAATATGCATTTGATATAATGCCTCATAACATTCTTGAGTTCTGTTTCCTTCTATTCCCTCTATTTTCTTTCCTACTAATATATTCTATTTTTATCATCAATATTTTCTCATTGATTTAATTTTTGGGAGGGTTGTGGGGGGGATGTGAACTTTAGAAAGGATGATGTTGAATGTTACAAAAAGGAAGAAATTGATTACTGATGTGAGTATTATATTTATGAGATCATCTACTTGATCATAAAACAAACAAGCACAAATTCAAAAGCATAATGACATGACAACTTGGCAAACCTTCGTGCTAGTGGGTGAATGGATGTGGAACACCGTATGATGAAAATCTGTGTAAGCATTTGATCTTGCCCCGGTTCCCAAAAGTTTTTCACGTTTCTTACTTCCAAGAAAAGCAACATGTTCAATCATGTGAGCAATTCCTTGCTCGTCATCTTCCTCATCAATTGATCCCACGTGAACTTCCATGTGTGCTTCAAATCTGTACTTAACATGGACTAGTAAGCAACAGATAAGGAGAGACGAGGGAATCACATGATTGTTCAACATTGACAAGAAACAGATAAGCATGTCAAATTAACTTATTAAAAAAGAGGGAGGGATCCAACTTTTTATGCCTTTGAAGAGGATAGTCTGGGGTTGTTCAATATTTTTTTTGATATGGCAATCTGTTCCCATGGTGGCTCGAACCATGACCTTAAGGTTGGGGGTGCTTTCCATTTGAGCTGTTCTCTCTTGTCTGGGGTTGTAATATACTTCAATTTGGCTTGGTCAATTCAGTTTTTAATCTAAGCATACTCATCTCTCATTTTTACTTTTAGTGGCAGTTCCGAAATCATTGATGGATGTATTTTAGGATCACTCCTATTTCATATAATCTTTCGGTGTAAGAAGAAGGCAGTGTGATTGTACAGTCGGGATAATTTGAAAGATGAGGGTGGATAAGTTTAGGTAATATTAAAGGAAATACGGTGATAAATGGCCACACGGACAACATAATTAGTTTTTAACACCAACTTGGTGTTGTTATAAGTCCTTAATTATCAAAAAATGAATGGTTAAGAAAAATATATATTGATAATGTGCTTTCCCAAATTCAAAGAGAAGTAATAACCATAAACAACGTTTACTCACAAGGGGCAACATGAGATTTTTGGAATCGTTATAACATAATCAAAGTATATTGATTCTTTCAAAAATAATAGGAACATACCTATTTGGAGGAACTTTATTAGGCAGAATGAGGTAGCGAAGTCCATTTTTGAGCTGCCCTCGGTACAACTTCGGGTGAGACGGGAGTTCAGAACTCAAAAACTGGTCAAACTCTGCTCTTCCTACTTCAAGCATATCAAATCCTTGTTTCTCTAAGACACCATCTGGCCATGCTGTACTTGCTGCATGAGGTTCATCTGGGCCAACAGTTGCCCGTGGCACCTGCAATTTCTTGACCTGGAAGTGATATTCCACGGCCGATCAAAACTAGGCAAATATAGTGGAACAATTTGAATTTAAGATATAAAGCTAATAATAACTGTACCTATTACAGATTAACAAGCCAAGCATCTACAGAGTAATACCGCAATATACATATAACATATTGCATATCAACAAGTCCAAAACATCCCGGGATGCAACATCCTTATAGGAGCGCCAAAAGAGTTCAATCATAGTTAAGAAAATGTTTTGCTCATTTTTCACATGGAAAGCATCAACATCTACATATCAACCTAATTAAGCTAGACAGTATTGCATGAACTGAGTGTGGTCCATGTTTGCCGTCATCATCATGATAACAGGAAGTGGGGATATTTTCGAGAATCGGGATTCACTGCTGAGAAACCATATCCATGATATTTGAGTAATTTGACTTCTTCACTGTAAGCCATTTCAAATTCCAGACAATAACCTCAATGCCAAAAGCCAGGTCAATAATACAAGCTCAACAGGTATTTATATTATTTAAAAAAAAAATCCCACATCCTTAATAAACCCTGGAAATATTTGATTGGTCATTTAATCGCCAATAAACACAATTGCAGATTTATCAAGTGTTTAAACCATCATACATAACAACTTAAAAGGCCACAATGAATACTGCTGAATGCTAACTCTTACAGAGACGTTAGCAGGAGGCTGCTTTGGCAGATGAAAGCTAGACTTGTCAATAAAGACCCCATTTTTCAGTCTTTTGGAAAGAAGTTGTTTGGTTTGAGGATAGCGAAAGCACGAAACAGGTTGCCTCCTATATAAGATATTGCCTCTGTTTAATTGCTCCGCATTCTGATGAAGACATCTTCTCTGCACATTCTGTAACTTCACAAAAAGAAATTAACACAGTTGATAAAAGATTAACCAAGAAAATGTCCCTAACAGAAGGATGCGACTAAAGAATGCAATCAAGAAAAAGAAAAAAAAACAAAAGATTAAATTAAAAGGTACCAATAAAACAAAAAAATATACATTTATTTCCTTCAAGAGTAAAATATTTTGACTTGTATTACATGATAGAAATAATTTACCGTCATCTTTAATTACATCATACAATAGTCACTTATCACTGAGTAAGTTGGACAAACAGCACGCAACCCAATAAGTGGACCAAATGTGTCCGGCGGCTGCAGTTCTTGAACCTCCCTCTTTCTGATAATGGAAATAGGCTTTTATAGAAAGAGACATGAGCTAGTGATATCTAATAAATAATTACGCACTCATTATAATGCTCGACTATGATACATTGACGCCCCAATCCCCCCCCAAAAAAAAAAAAAAAACTAGGGGATTTGTGATGATCAACCCCGGTGCTATGTTTTGGTGTTTAAGAAAAGAGAAGAACAAAAGACGTATTGATGGAATTTCAACTTCCAGTAATATTTTATATAACTCTTCTTGGATTGTGTTAGCTCTATAGTTTAGAAAGAAGCTACAAATCCTTATTTTGTAAGCTTAACTGACCTATCCTTGTAATGTTTGCATCTTCTCGATGCCTTTAAATGAATCTACTTACTTCATGAAAAGAAAAAAAAAAACTAGGTGATTTCTTCTCATCTACCTGAACCATAGTGAATAGAGTTACTTGATACTTGAGCTAATGAGAAGTAGCACATACCAGTGGAAAAGTCAAGGTGCACCCAAGATGACACACACACCACTGTCGTAAGAAATAAGAAAGTACACAATAAACATAGAAAACCAGGTCATCACTTACCAAATATACTAATATTAACATTGTTATCAAGGGTTCGGGCACATGATGAGGACGGGCTCTGATGCTCCAGTGCGGAGGTGTGAGACACTGGCTATTGATGGTTTTAGGCGGGGTAGAGTTAGACCGAAGAAATATTGGAGGGAGGTGATTAGGCATGATATGGAGCAGTTACAGCTTACGAAGGACATGACCCTTGATAGGAATGTGTGGAGGACGTGAATTAGCATAGAGGGTTAGGGGGTGGGAGTGCGTCGGTAGTAGTAGGGGAGCTCCCCTGTGTCTGGAGTTCTTGTTCGTGGCTAGCGGTGTTAGTTTATTTTGCATACCGTACTAGTTTTTATGCACTTATCTTTTGTGTTTGTTATACTTCTCCTGAGGTAGTGGTATACACTCTACCCTCCCCAGACCCCACTAGGTGGGAGACCCCACTAGGTGGGAATACTCTGGGTATGTTGTTGTTGGTGGTGTAACATTGTTATCAAGTTTTAAACCCCAAAACCCCACCAAGTGGGGACGAACGTGTTCCAAACAATCAAATTTTACAAGTCAATCAGCTATTACAGATTCTTAACCATTAACTTTTTTTCTGTTGAATTAATGAGAAATCCGTTTCGATCCATCTTTTCAACCAATAGCATCCTCCGAAACTCGGGAATGATGAATCCTTCCCTCTACTCTCCTCCACTTAAATACTAAACTTAGTGCACTTCAACGACAAAGCTATACTTTTTTACCAAGGGGCACCAAAATATGACAAAGCAAATATACGGGAAAAAAAATCAATTGAGTGTAATTGCATATCTACACAGTGTAATTTTTAGACAAAAGAAGAAAATTGAGAAACAAAAAAAAAAAAAACCAAAAAGGGAAGACTGTAATAAGATACCTTATGGTGAATGAAATAAGCTCGATTTTGAGATTGTCTACGAGAACGCAACTTAATATTCTTCTTCCGGTGAATCCAATTAGATTGAGATGCTACCAACGAAGACGAAGGGTCGGTGGTATATAAACTCTTGACATGAATTGGAGCTAGAACAGGCTTTGTATTGAATACAACAGATGTTGATTGCATATTTTCACCTTCTCAATAGATTCAATTATTGTGAAATTAGGGTTTATAGGAAGATGAGATGAGATGAAAATGTCGCGCTGCAGAGTGTGTAAAAGAGGGAGTTGTTAAAGATGAGCCTTTCATTTTAACGGTCAGAGAGACGGTGGGTTAACTGTTGTTAAGTGGTGAACGTTTGGCCAACCTAGCTCAGATTTTTTTTTCTTAGTTTCTTGTTTTCTTTTGTTTTGTTGTGAACAAATATCAACATACACTAGTATAAAACGTTTCGGAGGGCTGTGCTAGCCTCAATATATATTAATTTTTTTATTTTAATTTATGTGACATAAATATAATTTAGATAATTAATTATTAAAATAATTTTAATTTTTATCATTGTGATTTATAATATTTTTTCTTCTATTTTAATTTAAATAACACTGTTATAATTTCGAACGTCAACCTATGTGGCATTAATATAATTTCGATAGTCAATGAAATGTTTTATGCTAACATATCATTTTGTGTCTATTTTATGAAATATTATTAATTTTATAATGCGATCATAATAATTAATTAGGGGTGATATAAGAAAATCACGATTGAAGCAGCGAAGAAGACATGTCTTAAATAACTTATAATAATTCATTAGAAGTGATTTAATAAAGTTACTATAAAAAATACTTGTGAAAAAGGTATATGGGTCTCATATAAGACAGCAAGTTAATTTAAAAATTCAAAAGTTAATTTATTATTTTATGTCAAGTTTATTTTTTATTAAATATTATAAATTTCTTAATACTTAAATAACCTATAGTAATTAATTAGGGGTAATATAATAAAATTACGATTGAAACAATTGAAGCACGCAGCACAACCAGGCATCGACGTGCCTGCTTATTGCGCTTTATTAGTAAAACTACGATTGAATCAGCTAGAGCAGGCAGCACAAACAGGCATGTCAAAGACGTGCCTGCTTGTTCGATGTGCTTGCTTGTTGCCCTTTATTATATATAAAAAATCAATAACAAGTACCACCATAAGGCCATAAGGAGGCCAATATGCCATGGTAAATGGGACTCGAACCCAAATGCTATACCCATAGAAAAATATCAATACTAATCCACTATATCCACCATTAAAAGAAATCATCTACAGGGGTAGTTACACAATCATGAACTTTATACCAAGACACATAATCATCGATGGGCACAAAAACCCCAGTACTCTCAAATGAAAAGGTAAAGGCGGGAAATAAAAGTTGCATCTATCGGAGTGGAAAATCAAAAATCATATGTCTGATGCACTTGAGGGCGTACGAATCTGAGCAGATCAAAACTCGAATTGAGCATCTGAATCAGCAACTGTGGCACTAAGAGCTCTACCTCTAATTGAAGGCATTACATCTCTACGATACTAAACTAAATATGTTAAATGACTGATAATCCTATATCTGGTATAGTCTCTGGATCAGTGACCCATTTTTAATGCAATCGTAGCAAAATCTCTAAAGCTTTAACCTAGAGAGAAATACGAGTTGACCCCAACTAGTTGATCAACCGACACTGGGGGCACTCTTTACTGATATAACCATCATTCTCATAATCATAACACACCTCAGGAACTTCAGGCTTGCGATAAACACATGTTAACTCTATCTAAATAACCGATTCATATCTGGGGCATTGTCTAAACCAATGACCAATATCACCGCAACCATAACAAACTCCTAAAATACTCTAGGGTACTGAGTCCAGTAATCTAGAAAGGTCGTCATGGTCTAAAGATCCATACTAAATACTCTACATGATCCGACAAAAACTCTGTCTGTCATGATCACCATAATTGGTCTATGAGCTACCTATAGTCTAAGATGCTATATGTGAGGAATGGTCAGGCCGCAAATGAAGTCGATCTTCATCGAAAGGATCCTCACCCCAGATGGAATACCAACATCATTGTACTGATGACATGACCTCTCACCATCACCTTCATATATCTCAATACATGCTCACTTTATGGCCCTCGTGTGATCAATAACTCAAGTGAAAAAAAACTCAACTGTTATCAAATGCTCCGATGTTAAACAGAGTGGCAAAGCTTATCATTTACTAAATTTATGCACCATGTCATGTTCTGAAGGATATAGCTGTTTTGCGGAAATTTTGACTTTTGAACAGAGTCGCCACTTAATTTTGAAAAGGAATTAAGAAACCTTTATAAAAGTTACTTCAAACGATTCAAAACAGGAAAATCGTTTTAAGTTAGAGATTCTAGATAAGCGGTTCCTATTAATGTTTTAGGAAGGTGTTAGGAACCTAAAATGTCCGCTAACTTGCGGTTATCCGGACTGTTTGAAAATCGTCTTTTGATTAACTTCGAAAAGATTAATTTATTGAAATAGTGATTTGATTTTTTTTTTCAAAAAAAAGACTTGTGTAAAATAGATTTAGGCGACTTAGTAGGGATTTTAACTAAGTCTAAACAAAACTAATAAACAAATAAACACATAAAAGGGGAAGGGAGGAGAAAGTAAAGGATTTAGGTCATTGGGCCCAAATCAACAAGACCTGTCCTAGTCTAGTTGGGCTTCCGACCCATTTCACCTGTCCTAAACTATTTTTAGAGCCTTTAGCTCGAGTCTTGCTCCACCTGTATTAAATACAACTTTGGCTTCGAGGCCGAAATGAATGAATGAATGAATAAATAACTAAATGAATAAATAAAAAGAAGACAATAATAAAAATTGAGACTTTTCAAGTCTCTTAGTGACCTCATCAATGGGTTTTGACCCATTTTCCTTCTTTGTCTATCTTCTAGCACCCGCACGCCATGTAGTGGACCTTGGGTTTAAACTTCGAACTTGACTCGAAGGGGTGAGCCTCATTTACCCATTATGAAATGCAAAAGGAGAGGAGTTCATTTGGACTCGAGATATTTTTTTGCATGCAAAGAAAAGATAAAGAAATTAATATATGTTCAAGGTATAAAAGTGACATATTTCAAAGTAAAAGAAACTATCAAGAACCAATTTTTGAATGACAAGAATAAGCACACTTGAACAAGAATGAGAGTCAACAAATAAAAAATGCAAAACAAAAGTTTCACAATCATACTACGCATGAGTTAAAAATATCCAAATAATTTTATTTAGCCGCAAAAGTTCGAACTTTCTTATCATTTTGAAAAGACAACCTGCGAACAAAGAAGAATAAATATCTTAGATGAAAAATAAAGCTAGCACTTCATATCTTATATGAGGGTTTTGAAATCCATTAAAATAATTAGTAAGCAAATGACAAATTCTTGACTTAACTAATTACTATTTTTATTAAGGCGCAACAAATAATAATAACTATTCTTCCAGCATAAAATAAATAACTTTACATGCTATAAAAAAATATATCTACCAACAATAAGTTTAAACAAGACATGGGTATTGTTTTTCAAGTAAAGATCTAAACTTTATTCAACATAATCAAAGAATAAAGTAAAAAAAGAGAAACAATCAATATTATCTATTCTTTTCAACATAAAGAAAATAACTTTACATGCTAAAAACAAATATATCTACCAACAATAAGTTTAAAAAAGACATGAGTATCGTTTTTCAAGTAAAGATCTAAACTTTATTCAAATAATCAAAGAATAAGGTGAAAAGGCAAAACATTCAACATTAACTATTCTTCTAAACATAAAGAAAATAAATTTACATACTAAAAATAAATGTATCCAACAACAATGAGTTTAAACAAAGCATAAATACATCTTTTAAGCAAAGATTGAAACTTTATCCAAAATAATCAAAAAATAAAGTAAAAAAAGGCACATATAACTATTGCTAGCTCATTTTTATATCATGAACATGAAAATAATTAGAATATCGATACCACAACGTCCTAGGGCCTTCAAGGCCAACTACAACATACAATCCCAACAAACAAAATTATATCTACGAACTACGAAGAAGAAAAAAGATGAAGAAGAAAACAATAATAAAAACTAAAATAAAAAAAAAAGTGTGTTTACCTTGTTGGGGGCAGCAAAACGAGACTACGAGCTTCGTTGGAATCAACCACCACCGAAAAACGTCGCCGGCAACTCAAAAATTTTGATTAGTTGATCAACTTATGAAACATAAATTTTTACTAAATAAAAATAACTATTTTTGCTCAAAAGGATTTTTTCACCTTTCTAGCCTTTTTTTTTCTTCCTTCTCCGCTCCTTTCTCTATCAAAGTAGTGATAGTATTTATAGGAGATAATGAAGTATTTTTTTTTTCCTGTTCCACCAGTGTGGGAGAAAAGTATTTATAGGAAAGGATAGAGATTTATTTCTTGTCATCTACCAATGTGGGAGAAAAACATTTAGGGGGGTTTTTAGAATGTAAAAATTAAAGATAAGGTGAGGTAGAAGATAATATGGGGGGAAATAGTACAATGTAGTACAATTTTTGAATTTCAAAATTGGAAAAGGACAAAGTTGGAGGAATAGTGCAATTTGAATTTATTTTTTGGCGGGAATTGGGTAAAAGTTATGAGAGTTCTTGAGAATTTTGAAGTTATTTAAAATATAACCCCAATTGGAATTTAAAATTTAGCCATATTTATTTATTTTGGCCAAATTAAAAATTAATTGATGAATTGCATTGCAATTGTGACCAATTTTCAATTATGGTCAAATCTAATAGATTGACTAAATTAAATTAATACTTTTTTTTATCCCGAGCTTCTTGATTTAATAAAATGAATGCATATTTATCCAAATAAATTATTTTTGAGAATAAATTATATTTAAATTAAGATTTTAATCATTTGAATTTATTTTCAGGATAAGCCTTAATTAAATCCGATATTTTGTAAAATAAATATTTAAGTAACAAATTATATAATCTCGTATAACTGAACATGATAGTATATAATCGCTACTTAAAATGACAAAATCACGTACGAAAGTTTTTTTTATTTGGATGAGATAATTATTTTGGTTTATTAAAAACTGAAGAAACTCAAGATTAAATTTAGTCGTGGAGGGCAAAAATTAGGTGTCAACAATAGGAGAGGAGTATCTCTGGCCCACTTAAGAAATCCAATCCCATACTTTAAAATTAATAAGGAACCCTGCTGAACCCCAACAAACCCAGCTCTGGCCTAAGAACTGCTTGATGCACCAAATATTATCTCCAATTATGAGGTTTCTATAAAAGGGCTCAAAATCCCTAATGTTGAATCTCAAAAGTCTAAAGCAATCACAAGTCCTACCAGAGTCTGGGCTGACCCCAAATTCTCTGACTGATGCTGAAGATATTTGATGTTACCTTCTGACTCCTTAGTTTAAGTTGCTGAAGCTCCAGAAACATGTGCCAAAATCTCATCTGTATCTATCAATAACCTTGTATCATCCATCTAGGATAGAATAGAGTCAAAGAACGTACTTGAGGCTCATAGAATTATAGGCACACGATAAGGAGTCAAGAATAGAATTTTCTAAGAATTCCCTGTAGCCTCCCAAATATGGGTTACAGACTTCTCTATACTGATCCGCAGGACTCTGCTAGACACTAAGCTCATATACCAGCACACCAGTAAATCTAGGCTTTGATACTAATTTGTCATGACACAATTTCTCAAGTCATGATGGCAACTACCATAACCCACCAGTAGGTAAGCCAACTCATAGTCTGAAACCGCTAGTAATAGATTACTAAGAGAAATGAATGAAGATAGCAAAATAATTGTAATAAAAGGCTAATATAAAAAATATAAGACAGTCCTAAAACCTAGTGGAATGTAAGACCCCACAAGTTTTACTCGTTGTCTAAGCTATTTATAGCATGTCAAAGAGAAGTTTTATACTTAGAAACTTGACGAAGTGTTGGGACTTAGTTCATTTTAGTACCTTCAAACTTCGAAGAATTTATTTCCGACCTTTTCGACCTTCGTTTATCGATTTTTTTGTTGATACGAGTTGGGACAAGTCAAAAGTACATCTCGGGTAAGTTTCAAAATTTTTAGACGAGCTTAAGGGCACGTTTGGGATTGCAAAACAGTGAGCCAGGGCGATTAGCCCATGGTGCGTGGCTTATCACCTCACCTGGGGTGAGCAACGCGATAAGCAAGGCAGCGCCCTACCTAGCCCGGTGGGTTATGCCCCACGCCGCCCTGCCAATCGCACCTGGGCAAATTTCAACATTTTCTCCGACTTATTAAGGGTAAATTGGGTATTTTCCACCCCCTTTCATCCTTATCACGGGATTTAATCCCCAAATCACCAAAATACATGTTATTTCACCCAAATTGCTCAAGAACACACCTTTGGGTTTCAACCCAAAGTTCAAGATAACTCAAAATTTAACCGTCACTTTTTTAAATGTCTTCAAGAATTAGAATCCCCAGGTCGAGAGCTTCAAGAATCACTCATCAATAGTGCGAATAGCATCCCAAAGGAAAGAGTTCATTCAAATCTTCTAATTCAAGGTATGTGGGGTTTGAACAAGAACACTTCTTTCGTTCTTGTGCCCAAAGTGTTGATTTTTCTTAAATAATTTCATGTTTTAAGTTGATTATATGTCTAATTTACTTTGTTTCAAGTTTATGAGATTATAAATTGTTAAATCCACAAATTATGTAGTTGCCCTATCTATTATAGTTTGAATTGAGATTTTATCCCATGAATCGCATGTTCCTACATGAATTACTATTTCCAAGTATTTCTAAGATAGTATTAAGAACCAAGTTTTATTATGAACCGTAATCATTTGAGTTTGCATGTATTCACATGTTTTGGAACCCAAGAGTAAAGTTTGAGATTTTATAAAGTATTTTGATGATATCATGGCAAGTATTAAGTACGTTATGATTTGACACGATTTTGAACATGGGTTTTAAGTCATGAATTTTAGGCTTGATATTCAAGAAAGATGATTTTTAAGCGAGTTTTGATATTTAAGTCCTAAGCTAAGAAAGGGGTCCACCTCATTTTGATTCAAGTTAAAGTAAAGCATAATTGGCTTCCATTTTATAATATTGTATTGTTTGAGGTGGATTTTCCTAAAAGTTCTAAGCTTAAGTATGGGAGTGGTATTTAGCACCGAGTTGGGCTTGATTCCAATGTCTCATGCCCCAGAACTACGAGCCATTGTAGGATTTGATTTACCCCAAGTGGGTTGAGATAGTGATCACTAAAGTTAAGGTTCTACTCCAATGGCAAGGATAGAACAACTCTCCCCAACGTGGGCAAGACGTTGGACTCCATGTTGCTCACATGGTTTATGTTGGTTAGAAGAAACTCCCAAGTTTTCAAAGAGTCCTAAAATTCCCTAAGTCCCATAGTTCCATTGTCATATGTCTCCGAGTTCCTAAAGTTTCAAAAGAAATTCTTTATTCTCCTTAAGTTAAAAGTATAAGTTTGAAAGTTATGGTTTAAGATTCCTTTTTGCTTACAAGCTTTAAGAATAAGAGGAGAATACAGATTTTAAAACTGAGTGTAAATTTATATTATATGTTCATTATTTATGATTTTGAGATTTATATTTTAGATTTATTCAAGCTGTGTGAGTCATTCATAATTGCATGCATGGTTTTACAAAGATTATTGATATTGTTTACTTAATGCATACACCTCATATACTCAGTACATCCTCAAAGTACTGATCCACATATACGGCTGTGTGCTACATTATCACATAATGTAGGTTCCGGTGCTCAGTCTCAGCCGCAATAGTGATCTCCGAGTACCTTTGTCTACACTTCGTAATTGGTGAGTCCTCATGGTTCGAGGACCTATTTCTCAGATTTTTAGTTTTGATACCAATTGTTATTACTTTCAGTTCAGTCAAGTCAGTTGGGGGTTTGTCCCAATGACTCTCTAATTCATTATTAAGTAGAGGCTTGTCGGACTAGTGGTTGAAGTTTTCCAGATTATTTTCAGTATTTGACATTCAAATGATTATTCTAGTTATTTCAGTTCAGATTTAACATAATATAGTATTGTTACTTGATTTATTTATCTTGAAGTAAGTGTTAGAAGTAGTAGCAGGCTCAAAGGGTTAACTTGTAATGCCCCAAATTTGGTACCTGGAACGCTACATGGTGTTCGTAACCCCGAAGGACCACAAGCTAACCCATGATTGATATCTGTACCTGAACACTACATAATTGTAACACCCCAAATCTGGTACCCGAAATGCTACACGGTGCTCATGACCCTGAAGAACCACAAGCTAACCCATGACTGATATCTGTACCTGTATACTGCATAATATACTGAATAATGTAAAAACATGAAATGAAAGGCCATAAGGTTCACATAACTGAAGTAAAACATAACATCTAAAAGGGGTATGAAATACCCAAAACAACTAAAATAACTATCTGAACATAATAGTCTGGAAAGCCTCTAACTGACTGAACTGTCTAAGTAGGGAGTTGATGGGACATGTCCCCAACTAAATCCAACTAATAAACTAATTAATGAGATAATAGAGAAATAATCATCTCCTCAAAGGATGAGGACTCACTGCTAACTCCGACTGCTGATATCTGGAATCTACTGATGCTCTGGAGTTCGTGTCTCTGAACCTATGGTATAAGACACCATAGCACAAATGCGTCAGTACTTTGAATGTACTGGTATGCATGTGAGGCAGGCTGGATGCATGGGGTTCATATGTATGAACAATAATAATAATAGACTGCCTACCATGAGCGTGAAAATACATGTATGAGACATAATAATTGACACTGATACCGTGATAATATGATTACTGAATCTGAATACTGATAACATGACATACTGATAACTAATATAACTGATAACATGAGTGACTGTATCTGACAGTCTTGAATCTGATGGAACTAGCTGAGTTTCGTACTGTATCTGATAGTCCTGAAATCTAAAGAACTATCTGAGTTCTTGACTGATACTGAAACTGTAGGAAGTAGTCATCTAACCGGCATGCCCCAAATGATGCATTATAACTGAATTAGGGTCCAATCTGTGCTCTGATTGGAAGGGTGTGAATAACGCGCCAATAGTAAGGATAACATGTGAGTGACCCTAATATAACAGGTAACTCTAATGAGAATGGTTGGAACCCTCATATAGTAGGTTAAGCCACCTCATCTACTCTCATATAGCAGGCTATGATGTCTCAACCTATGTTGGCTACATAGTTCTGGAATGCAAGGATTGCTTCTAAGAATCACACCCTCATATAACAGGTGAGTTCCCACCCTTGGGTTCGCTCGGTGCTAATTTCTAATCCCATCTGAATAGACACTGAACATGATTTTATGAAACTGAACATGGGCTGAGTTACTGACATCCGCTGACTGATGGAATACTACTGATATCTGACAACTGACTGAGTTCATGAGATCATGGAGATTTCCTGAGTCATAAGACTGTCTGAAGTCTAAGGATCATAGCTTGACTGAGAGTATCATGAAAACATGATATGGCTATAGGCACACAGCTAATATTTCGGGTATAAGTACCCCCAGGACTCGATAGAAGGAAACTGACAAAGCATGACTTGCTTGAATACATCATAATCACCATAATGCATTTACTAAAGCATTTCATCAAACATGTGATAGGCATAAGCTTGTACATACATAAGGATTTCATGACAACATGCTAGTTAGGCACTTTTCCTTCATTTAGGTATTAAATCAAACATATTGTAGGCATGGTATATGTAAACATCATTGTACAATAATTAAACATCATGGTCATATTCTAATTTCATCATTCAAGGGTTTAGTCATAGGTTTGCATAAATCTATATCTATAATAATTAAACCCACATAGAAATTATCACCCAACATGGAGTAAAATTCAATTTCTCATTTATCAACGTGAACAAGAACAACTCAATCATGAAATCATAAAGAAAATCCATAACTTGAAGTTGGAAAAGGGATTCTTGGACTTCATGGACGGAAGGAGTCCATGAATGAACACTATGCATACCTAGGTTAAGATTCTTGATGTTCTTGAACTTGAAGAATTGGAAATCCCTTAGTTCTTGAAGAAGATTGGATTTTGTTCTTGGAGATTAATGTTAGAGAAAAATCTAATATTGGTTGTGAAGTAATAATAAACCAAACGGCTGAAATTGGATATAATTGGGTATATTTATAGGTGGGCGGTAAATGACCAAAATACCCTGTTAAAACGACTTAAAAAAATTGAACGGGACCTGCGACGGTCCGTCGCTGGGTTGAAGGTTCGTTAGCCCTGACCGTCGCTTCTAGGCAGAATAGGGTCTCACTATTTTGGTTGGGATGGCTTGGGCGACGGTCTGTCACAAGTTTGATGGTCCATCAACCTGACCATAGCACCTTATCCAGAAGGTGGCCTCACTGTTTCCCTTGCGACGACCTGAGCAACGTTCGTTGCTAGTCCGACAGTCCATCGGCCTGGGCCGTCGCTCCTAGGCAGAAGGTAGTTCTCATTGCCTTGATGCGATGGTCGTAGTAGATGGTCCGTCGCTAGTCCAATGGTCCATCGGCCACACCGTCGCATCTGGACGGTTTTACTGCCTTCTGTATTTTGGCCATAACTTTCTCCTCCGATGTCGGATTTTGATGAAATTGGTATCGTTGAAAAGTGGATTTATCTTTCAAGGAAAGTTTTTAACATTCTTGAGATAATTTCAAGCTAAGGGGTATTACAATAATATACTGTAAAGATGCAGAATAAAAGGCTGAAGGCCATAAGGTTCAAATATCTGATAAAATATAACATTTGAAAATATGGTATATCAATACCAAATAATTGAAATAATTGTCTAAACATATTGTAGTCTGAAAGACTCTAACACTGTACTGTTTGAATAAGAAGTTGATGGGACATGTCCCTAACTAACTCCAGCTACTGAAATAAACTAAGTACTATAGAAGTGAAGTAATCAAATCATAACATCCTCAAATAATGAGGACTCACTGCTGAAATTGGAATGCTACTGATGCTTTAGAGCTCGTGTTTTTGAACCTATGGTATAAAAATACCATAGCACAAATGCGTCAGTACGATTGAATGTACTAGTATGTAAGTGAGGTAGGCTGAATGCAAAGGGTTCATATGCATGAACAATACTAACTAACTGTATAACATAAATGCGAGAATACATTCATGAATAAGTAACTGTAACTAAATTCGTGATAATACTGACTACTGAGTCTGAATACTGATAACATGAGTTACTAATAACTGATATAACTGATACTGAGTGACTGTATCTAACAGTCTAGATTCTAATGGAACTAGCTGAGTTCCTTACTGAGCTGAGTGATTGTATCTAATAGTCCTAAATTCTGTAGAACTATCTGAGTTCTATTACTGAGACTGAGACTGTAACTGTGGGAAGTAGTAATCTAACTGACTTGCCCCTAATAAGCTATTATATCTGAGTTGGGGTCCAATCTATAACCCCAATTGGAAGGGTGTCAATATCGCACCACTGGTAAAGACAAGTTGTGGGTGACCCTCATCTGAAAGTGTCCCCAAAAGAGAACGGTGGAACCCTTATCTAACAGTATTAATCCACATTATCAACCCTCGTCTGTCAGTGTTGATGTCTCAACCTGTGTTGGCTACATAGTTCTGGAATGCAAGGATTGCTTATAAGGATCACACCTTCAACTGTCAGTGTGTGCCCTCATCCTTGGGTTCACTTGGTACTAAATCCTACTTCCATCTGAATAGACACTGAAACATGATTAACTGAAGAAACATGATTAACTGAACTAAACTATACTGCATTCAGTGAGTTTTGTTGACTGACGAAATACTACTGAGATTACTGAGTTACTGAGATTTCTGAGATTACTGATATTTTTGAGTTTTCCTGAGTCATGAGACTGACAGAATTCTACTGAGCATGTCTTGACTGAGAGTATCTTGAAAACGGATATTGGCTCTAGACACACAACTAAATTGTCGAGTAAAAGTACCCCCAAGAGTACCCCCAAGACTCGATAGCATAAAAGTGATTCATGGCACAAGTTTGAAAGTACAACAATGGCTATACATATATCCATAATTCATTGACTAAGATATTTCATCAAACACTTGACATGCATTAACTTGTACATGAAAAGGGGATTTCATATTATCATACTATAATGACATTTTTTCCTTCATATAGGCATTTAATCAAACACATGGGGAGCATACTTTGGTTATACCATCATCAGTACATCTAATTATCATGGTTGCATAAATAAATTTGCAATATGAAGGGTTTATCATGAATATTATGCAAATCATCACATACTAGGATCAATAATTGGAATATGTAACTTTAAACATGAATCAAAACCCAACATCAACATAAACATGAATTTCAATGCAACTAAATCATGAACATTTATAGATACACAAATCTTTGGATTTTGAAAAGAGATTTTTGAGCTTCATGGGTGAAAGGGGCCCATGAATCAACACTTGGCATACCCCAAAAGCTTGGATCTAGAAAGATAACTAATGTTTCTTGAATGTTCTTGAATTGGGAATCATAGATCTTGATGTTTCCTTGATGGTTCTTGAACTTGAATTCTCTTGGTTTCTTGAAAAAGGGTTTAGATCTTGTTCTTGGGGATAGATCTTTGAGAGAAAACCTAATTTGGTGTTGTAGATGAATAATAAATTTATGAGCTCTAGTGTGGTATAATTAGGTGTTAAAAGCCCCAAACACCCTTTTAAAAATGGATTTAAATTGTTAAACGGCATCTGCGGTGGCTTGGGCGATGATCCGTTGCTGGCTCGACGGTTCGTCGCTCTGTCCGTCGCAGTCTAGCCAAAAAATAGGTTACTGTCATATTAGCGATGGTCTGGGCGACAGTCCATTGCTAGCTCGACGGCCCATCGACTTTCCCATTGTGCTAGGACAGAATGTGATCTTTCTGCCTTGGTGGTGACGGTTTGGGTGACGGTCCATCGCTAGCTCGACGATTCGTCGGCCATTCTATCTTGCCTGGCCAGAAAGTTGACTCACTGCCTCCACTGCGGCGGTTTGGGCGATGGCCCGTCGCTAGCTCGACGGTCCGTCGGCGCCTTTTCATCGCACCTAGGTAGTTCAGACCGCTTTCTATAATTCGGCCATAACTTTCTACCCCGATACTAGACTTGGGCAAATTTGGTATCGATGGAAAGCTTATTCAATTTTCTACACAATAAAAAGTCAAAATCTTGAAAATTCCACGTGTATAAAAGTGGATTCATCCTTTAAAGCAAGTCTTTAATATTTTTGGGATGATTTTTAAGCTAGGTAAAAGTACGGGTTATTACATAACTTAGGGTTACTTATAGCCTTAAGCACTGTGTGACATCTCGGGATGAGATTTAGAGGTGTTACAAACTTGATATCAGAGCCTAAGGTTCAAGGAGTCCTAGGAAGTCTGACAAGACGCGTTACGTAGAGTCTTGATCATCGGTGTGTAGTGCGTCACATCTATGAGCAAGAGGCTACAAGATGTTTAGGAAAAGTCATCTCTTTCTTTCATAATTCATCGTGCTTACAGTTTTCTCTCTCTGCTATTAATTCATGCTCTTTTATGAGAGAGAATGCCTCACCAAAGTGCTAATTCCCGTAGGAATGATAACCAGCAACCTCAGCCTATTGATCCTCTGAATGAGAATGTGTCTCATGCTGTGTTTCGGGCAGCTTTTCAGGCATTAGCCCAGGCAGTTACGCGAATGTTCAGGCCAATAACCAGGCTGTAGTTCCGCACCATCAAATAAGTGATTTAGCTGCAGGCAGGACTCAAGATTTTATGAGGATGAATCCGCTAGAGTTCTATAGGTTGAAGGCAGGTGAGGACCCACAGTTGTATCTTGATGAGGTAAAGAAGATCACCCAGGTTATGCATATTTTCGAGGAAGAGAATGTAGAGTTGGCATCTTATAGACTGAAAGATATTGCTTATGACTAGGTTATGGAATGGAGGAAGAATAAAGGGGAGAATGTTTCTCCCATGACTTGGCAGGTGTTCCAGGATACATTCTTGGACAAGTTCTTCCCACTTAAGATAAGGAAAGCGAAGATAGAGGAGTTTATGAACCTGAGGCAGGGCTCCATGACGGTTAAGGAGTATTGCCTCAACTTCAACCAGTTATCCAAGTATGCTCCTAATTTGATAGCGGACATCTGAACTAGTATGAGTAAGTTTGTGACTAGTGTGTCTGGGTTGGTGTTGAAGGAGTGCAGGACTGCTGTGCTCAATAGAGACATGGATCTTACTAGGCTGATGATGCATGCCCAGCAGATTGAGGTGGATAAAATAAGGGAGAGGGATAGAGTAAGAGGAAACAAGAGGGCTAGATCAGAGCAGCATGAGTATGGTCAGACTAGATTCTATAGAGGGAATTGCCCGCAGTTTCAAAGTTGTTTGTCTATGCCATCACTTTCATCAGCTAGTGCTCCTGCACCTAGAAACAGGCAGGAGCAAGGTAATAAGTCTTCTATGTCCAGGTCCCAGAACAGTGTGAGTAACAGGCCCAGTTATACCCCATGTGCTAAGTGTGGCAGAACCCATCCCGATGAGTGTTTGGCCGAACAAAAGGGTTGTTTGGGCTGTGGCAAGTTGGGCCATAGACTTAGAGAGTGTCTGCATACTAGATAGGGGAACAGAGATATTCGCCCCCAGACTCAGGCTACCAGTGCACCAGCTCCTTTATCCCGTCCAGTCCCTCCTCAGGGCACTTCATCCAATACTGTTGGTGGTCAGCACCGGAACTGATTCTATGCTTTGCCATCCTACCAGGAGCAGGAGGATTCACCAGATGTCGTTACTGGTATGCTTCGTGTCTTTCATTTTGATGTGTATATATTGTTGGACCCTGGGTCAAGTTTTTCTTATCTGACACCGTTGGTTGCTATGAATTTTAAAATGAGTCCCGAAAATATTCTCGAGCATTTCCTAGTTTCTACTCCAGTAGGTGAGTCATTTGTTGCTAAGCAAGTTTATAAAAAGTGTCTTGTTGCTGTTATTCATAGAGTTATATTTGTTGATTTGATAGAGTTGGAGATGGTTGATTTTGATATTATTCTGGGTATGAATTAGTTTCACTCTTGTTATGCATCAATAGACTGTCATACCCGTGTGGTCAAGTTTCAATTTCCTGATGAGCCAGTCTTTGAGTGGTCTAGAAATTTTGTATCCCCTAAGAGTCATTTTATATCCTACCTCAAAGCCAGAAAGCTAATATCCAAAGGTTGCATTTATCAGCTAGTTCAAGGTAAAGACACTAAGTCTGAGACTTTAACTATTCAGCCAGTCAATATAGTTAATGAGTTTCCTGACGTTTTTCCAAAAGATCTCCCAGGGGTACCTCCCGATAGAGAGATAGAATTCGGGATTGACCTTCTTCCCAATACACAACATATTTCTATTCCTCCATACCATATGGCACCCGCAGAACTTAAGGAGTTGAAAGAGCAACTCAAAGATCTTATAGATAAAGGTTTCATAAGGCCTAGTTTTTCTTCTTGGGGTGCACCTGTCCTGTTTGTGCGAAAGAAAGATGGTTCTTTGCGTATGTGCATTGACTATCATCAGCTTAATAAAGTCACAATTAAGAACAAGTACTTTTTTCCAAAAATTGACAACCTATTTAATCAATTGTAAGGTTCACATTATTTCTCAAAGATAGACCTTAGATCCGGCTATCATCAACTTAAAGTGAGAGAGTGTGATATTCCAAAGACAGCCTTCCGAACCTGCTATGGTCATTTCGAGTTTCTAGTCATGTATTTCGGGCTAACCAATGCTCCAACAGCTTTTATGGACCTCATGAATTGAGTGTTCAAATAGTATCTTGATATATTTGTCATTGTGTTCATAGATGATATCCTTGTTTACTCCCGTAGTGAGGATGACCATGCAGATCATCTTAGAATTATTGTGAAGACTCTTAAAGATCATCAATTATTCACCAAATTCAGCAAGCCTGAATTTTGGCTAAGATCAGTTGCTTTTCTGGGTCATATTATTTCAGCCGAAGGCATTAGAGTTGATCCCCAAAAGAAGGTTAAGTTCCTGTGGTCAGATTCCTATAAAAAGAGTTTTCAAGATTTGAAGACTCGACTCACTTCAGCCCTTTGTGTTGAATTTTCCCGATGGTACTGATGGTTTTATGGTGTATTATGATGTCTCTAGAGTTGTCTTGGGTTGTGTGTTGATGCAGAGAGGTAAGGTTATAGCCTACTCCTCTAGACAGTTGAAACCTCATGAAAAGAATTACCCAACCCATGATCTTGAATTAGCTGTTGTAGTTTTTACTTTGAAAATCTGGAGACACTATCTTTATGGTGTTCATGTAGATATGTTCACGGACCGCAAAAGCTTACAGTACGTGTTTACTCAGAGGGAGTTGGATCTTCGTCAAAGAAGATGGTTAGATTTGATAAAGATTATGATATAAGTGTGTAATATCACCCGGGCAAGGCCAATGTAGTGTCAGATGTCGTTAGTAGGTTGTCTATGGGCAGTGTTGCTCATGTGGAGGAGAATAAGAAAGAATTAGCCCGTGAAGTGTATCGTTTGGCTAGACTGGGTGTTAGGCTATTTGATTCAGCTGAAGGTAATGTTTGGGTTCAGAGTAGTTCCGAATCCTCTTTAGTTTTGGAAGTGAAGGAGAAGCAAGACATGGATCCTAGTTTGGTCAAACTGAAGGAGTCAGTTAAGGACCAAAAGGTCATTTTCTCCGAAGGGGGAGATGGTGTATTGAGGTTTCAGGATAGATTGTGTGTTCTTTTATGTTGATAACTTAAGGCAGAGGATTATGGCTGAAGCGCAAGGCGCGCGATATTCTATCCATCCCGACACTACCAAGATGTACTGTGACTTGCGGGAAATCTATTGGTGGAATGGTATGAAGAAGGATATAGCAGGGTTTGTGGCGAAATGTACAACTTTCCAACAGGTTAAGGTAGAGCACCAACGACCTGGTGGTGTACTGCAAGAGTTTGGTATACCCACTTAGAAGTGGGAAGAGGTGAATATGGATTTTGTGACTGGTTTACCTTTTTTGCGTCGTCATCATGATTCTATTTGGGTTGTTGTAGACAAGTTGACTAAGTTAGTGTATTTTCTACCAGTGCATACATCTTATACAGCCGAGGATTATGCTAAGTTGTATATTTAGGAGTTAGTCAGGTTGCATGGAGCTCCCTTGTCTATCGTCTCAGATAGGGGTACTCAGTTCACTTCTTAGTTTTGCAGAGTTTTTCAGAAGGGTCTTGGTATCCAAGTGCATCTTAGTTTCACGTTCCATCCACAGACAGATGGTCAGGCTGAGAGGACCATCCAAACTTTAGAAGATATATTGAGAACTTGTGCTCTTGATTTCAAGGGTAGTTGAGATGAGCATTTGCCATTGATTGAGTTTGCATATAATAATAGTTATCATTCTAGCATTCGGATGGCCCCATTTGAGGCCCTTTATGTTAGAAGGTGTAGATCATCCATAGGTTGGTTCAAAGTAGGTGAGGCTGATTTCATTAGATCTGATACAGTGTTTGAGGCTATGGAGAAAATCAAGCTAATTAGAGAGAGATTAAAGATAGCTCTGAGTCATCAAAAGTCATATACAGACGTGAGGAGAAGGGACCTCGAGTTTAAAGTAGGTGATTTGGTGTATCTGAAGATTTCACCCATGAAAAGGATGAAAAGGTTTGGCAAAAAAGGGAAGCTTAGTCCCCGTTATGTTGTCCCCTATAGAATTCTAAGTCGTGTTGGGAAAGTAGCCAATGCGATTGAGTAACCGGTAGAGCTGTCAGTTGTTCATAGTAAATTCCGCCATAGTAAATCCTTTAGAGAGCTCAGATATTCAAAACAGTCTTTCATATAAAGAGGTTCCGTTGAGATCCTAGATTACCAGATACATAGACTAAGGAAAAAAAAGTTCCTTTGGTCAAAGTTTTGTGGAGAAACCATTCAGTTGATGGTGCTACTTAGGAAGCAGAAGCAGACATGCGAGCCAAGTACCCGCACCTCTTCTTCGCGAGTTTAGATCAAGCTGAAGGTACTATTCCTTCTTAATTCAGCTCCTTTCTAATTAAATATTCAGCTATATAACTATTCTTATTATAAGTTCATGCGTTCTCTAAAGTACTCAAGAGTTTAGAAAGATATAGATTCAGTTTAGCCATTTGTTTCAATTATGCGTACTCAGTTTCTCTGTATTCTTAGCCTAGCTAGTGACATTTGAGGACGAATGTTCCCAAGGGGGAGATATTGTAAGATCCCGCAAGTTTTCCTCGTTGTCTAAGATCTTTATAGCATGTCAAAGTGAAGTTTTATACTTAGAAATTTGACTAAGTGTTGGGACTTAGTGCATTTTAGTACTTTCAAACTTTGAAGAATTTATTTCCAACCTTCCCGACCTCCGTTTGTTGATTTTTTTGTTGATACGCGATGGGGCAAGTCAAAAGTACATCTCAGGCGAGTTTCAAAGTTTTTAGATGAGCTTAAGGGCACGTTTGGGATTTCAAAACAGTGAGTCGGGGCAATTAGCTCGTGGCACCTTGCTTATCGCCTCACCTGGGGTGAGCAACGCGATAGGCAAGGTGGCGCCCTGCCTCGCCCAATGGGTTATCCCCTATGCCGCCCTGTCAATCGCGCTTGGGCAAATTTCAACATTTTCTCTAACTCATAAAGGGCAAATTGGGTATTTTCCACCCCCCTTTCATCCTTAACACGGGATTTAATCCCCAAATCACCAAAACACATGTTATTTCACCCAAATTGCTCAGGAACATACCCTAGGGTTAAAACCCAAAGTTCAAGATAACTCAAAATTTGACCGATACTTTTCCAAAATTCTTCAAGAATCGGAATTCCTAGGTCGAGAGCTTCAAGAATCACCCATCAATAGTACGAATAACATCCCAACGGAAAGAGTTCATTCAAAACTTCTAATTCAAGGTATGTGGGGTTTGAACAAGAACACTCCTTTCATTCTTGTGCCCAAAGTGTTGATTTTCCTTAAAGAATTTCATGTTTTAAGTGGATTATATGTCTAATTTACTTTGTTTTAAGTTTATGAGATTATAAATTGTTAAATCCATAAATTGTGTAGTTACCCTATCTATTATAGTTTGAATTGAGATTTTATCCCATGAATCGCATATTCCTACATGAATTACTATTTCCAAGTATTTCTAAGATAGTATTAAGAACCAAGTTTTATTGTGAAACCGTAATCATTTGAGTTTGCATGTATTCGCATGTTTTGGAACCCAAGAGTAAAGTTTGAGATTTTATAAAGTATTTTGATGGTATCATGGCAAGTATTAAGTACGCTGTGATTTGACACGATTTTGAGCATGGGTTGTAAGTCATGAATTTTAGGTTTGATATTCAAGAAAGATGATTTTTAAGCGAGTTTTGATATTTAAGTCCTAAGCTAAGAAAGGGGTCCACCTCATTTTGATTCAAGTTACAGTAAAGCATAGTTGGCTTCCATTATACAATTTTGTATTGCTTAAGGTGGATTTTTCTAAAAGTTCTGAGCCTAAGTATGGGAGTAGTATTTAACACCGAGTTTGGCTTGATTCCAAGGTCTCATGCCCCAGAACTACGAGCCGCTGTAGGATTTGATTTACCCCAAGTGGGTTGAAATAGTGATCACTAAAGTGAATGTTCTACTCCGATGGCAAGGATAGAACAACTCTCCCCAACGTAGGAAAAACGTTGGACTCCAAGTTGCTCACATGGTTTATGTCGGCTAGAAGAAACTCCCAAGTTTTCAAAGAATCCTAAAATTCCCTAAGTCCCATAGTTACATAGTCATAAGTCTTTGAGTTCCTAAAGTTTCAAAAGAAATTCTTTATTCTCCTTAAGTTAAAAGAATAAGTTTGAAAGTTATGGTTTAAGATTCATTTTTGCTTACAAGCTTTAAGAATAAGAGGAGAATACAAATTTTAGAACTGAGTGTAATGACACACGAGATTTATACTATATGTTCATTATTCATGATTTTGAGATTTATATTTCAGACTTATTCAAGCTGTGTGAGTCATTCATAATTGCATGCATGATTTTACAAAGATTATTGATATTGTTTACTTAATGCATACACCCCCATATACTGAGTACATCCTTAAAGTACTGATCCACATATACGTCTGTGTGCTATATTGTCTCATAATGGAGGTTCAGGTGCTCAGTCTCAGCCGCGACAATGATCTCTAAGTACCTTTGTCTACACTCCGTAGTTGGTGAGTCCTCATGGTTCGAGGACCTATTTCTCAAATTTTCAATTTTGATACCAGTTGTTATTACTTTCAGTTCAGTCAAGTCAGTTGGGGGTTTGTCCTAATGACTCTCTAATTCATTATTTATAAGTAGAAGTTTGTCGGACTAGTGGTTGAAGTTTTCCAGATTGTTTCAATATTTGTCATTCAAATGATTATTTTAGTTATTTCAGTTCGGATTTGACATAATATAGTGTTGTTGCTTGATTTATTTATCTTGAAGTAAGTGTTAGAAGTAGTAGTAGGCTCAGAGGGTTAGCTTAGGGCTACTTGTAGCCTTAAGCACCGTGTGACGTCTCGGGATAAGATTTTGGGGCGTTACATGTAATCAGTATAAAAGTCTAATATAATAAGAATACAAAATAAAAATATTGATATAACTCAATATCTAAATACAACATAGAGATCAGTCTAATATATATGAGAGAGAACAACAATACTTTAAGTTTCAGGAGCTCATCCTAAATATTGATTTATAGATGTTTTGCACGATGCACGCAACAACAACGAAAACTCATACCATAATTTTTTATTAAAGTGAAATAATTTATTAAAAAAAGTAAAAAATTCTCACGACCAAGCGGATACATAATATGAAATAGATTGTGCATACTTTCATTCTTTTAAAATAACAGTGCCCTCTCCTTCAGAAGGGTCAGCCTCGGAGACAAGCAAAACTTCTTCCGAAATCTATCCGCATCTAAGTCACTGGGACCAAATGGTTGCCCCCAAAACTGATTCTAAGTCAATAGCCTTCAGTACAACCGATACCGTGCCAGTTTTGGGGGCAACCATCTGGTCATCACTCTTAATTAATAATTATAAGTCATCTAAGCATTAAAAAATTAATAATATTTAATAAAAAGATAAATTGGACATAAAATGATAAATTAGCTATTGATATTTTTAATTAACTTGATGTCTCACATGAGACCCGTTTAATTTTTTTTCATAAATATTTTTTATAATTATTTTTTTATATCACTTCTAATTAGTTGTTATAAGCCATTTAAGGCATGTCTGCTTCGTTGTTTCAATCGTGATTTTATTATATCAATCATAATTAGTTCTTTTGGCCATTTAATCATCTAAAAATAAACAATATTTCATAAAAATAAAAAATACACACAAAATGATATGTCAACATAAAACATTTGGTTGACTATCGAAATTATATTAGTGCCAAAAATTACGATGGGACGGAGGAAGATATAAAGTAACATATCTCTATTATTATTATATTAAAAGTGTGAAGACCATTTTTAATGACGTTTGCACTTTTTACCCTTCATTCAAAGTCTCCCCTTAAAACAAAATCGTCTTTTCCCCCTTTATGAAACCTAATGCCCTCTTTCTATCAAAAGTCCTAATACCCTTATAAACCTAATTAACCTACTTCTAAATTATAAATTAGGCAAAAATGAAAGCAATGCAGCAACTCTAAACCAAAAATACCAACGGTTTGCAAAAAAAGCAACGCAACAACTCTAAACCAAAAATACCCACGCTTTGCAATATGATTTTCACTGTGGTTTATCTCCTTCACTTATTCACTTTTATCAAGTCTTAGTTTTTTGTATCTAGGACATTTAGTTTTTAACGATGTAGACATACAGTTTTTGACGATGTAAGCATCACCGGTCCTTGCTATGGTAAAGGCTAACTACAATTTGATATCTCAATTATTGTATTCTTTTAATGTGTTTTATAGGATGGTTGATGAATGTTGGGTTAGGCTTTGAGGAATTTTGTGAAAAGGTTAGGCTTAATCATATTATTTTATTATAGTTTCTGATCCATTACTATATGTTGTTTTTGTCGTTATCTATTATTAGCACCACACACGACCCCTAAATTTGTATTGTTTTATTGTGGTTTACAGGATGGTTGATGAATGTTCGATTAGGCTTTGAGAAATTTTGTGAAAAGGTTAGTTTTAATCATATTATTTTATTGTAGTTTCTGATCTATTACTATCTGTTGTTTTTGTTATTATCTGTTATGAACACCCACGACCCCTAAATCGTGCGGGTTCAGACCTTAATAATTATATATGTTTTCAAAAATTTCTAATGCAAGTATCAGTTCTACAAAATCGTCCGCATTTATATGTTGCTATGTTCACATAGAAAATAATTTGTCTTAAGATATAGATTATTGCAAGCAATGGAACAAAAGACAACACTAATGTAGACTTGTCTTTCCGTAAGTTTACTTCATCACCAACATCTACTGGTTCCATTACTACACAAAGTGGAAATCTAAAGAGAAAAATAAAAATTACACTTACACTTAGCAAAGAGAAAAGGGAGAAAAATAAGAGGTAAGGTCGTACACGTACAATCTCTCCTATTTTTTACAAAGAGGCATGGTGTGCACAATTACCCTCCCTTGACCCTACTTATAGATCTTCTCTTCTATTTTACTTTTTTATTTTATTTTGATTGTTGAAAGCCTTCAATTACGTTGTTTACTTTTAGGACGTGACTCGAGAGAAAGAAGAACCTCTCTTATTATTTAGGAAAGTTATCTTGTGAGCTCTGAGTAGGACGTCGAATCTGACATGAACAGCTACAACCAATAGGCATAAAAAATATTATTTTTTTCACTTATTTAATTTTTTATTTCAAGTAACATAGAATATGTTTAATCTTTCATGAGGCAAAAGGTAGATGATATAAGCCAGAAGCACTAGCATGAGAGGTCTTCGATGCTATTTGATGTATTGCAGGAATTCAACAAGAATATAATGCAAGCTGTTAAGAGAAAAATATTAATAGGTTCTCTTTTTTCGAGAATTAATGTTGGAATTTGTTAGTGATTTAAGGTAAACTTTCCATATCTTTAGTTTATTTTTGAAGTTATAGAAATCAAACACTGCACTATGTTTCCTTCGCCAACAAATCAGTCTACTGCGCGCTCTATGTATAACCTAAAAATCTCTCTATATATAAATTTAAAACCCACAAATCCAATCACATAATCTATACCTTTTTTGTGCGGATCGAGAAGAAGAAAATTGTGTTGCGAGGGTACAATGTGTATGTTGTATTACAATGTGTATGTTGTATGTATGTGTAATATCCATTGTGGTGGCCATCAATTTCTTATTCGTATTCAGAGTTTTCAATAATGGATTTCATTTTGTTACACTCTGTTCTTCAAGGATAAGTTAAAGTTGATGATGAAATTTTACAACTTTTTTTTTGGTTTGGGGGGTTAGGGTTTTTGGTGTTTTTATTGTTGATTCCATTGAATGAAATTTTTGGGATTGTTTATCTATGGAAATTGATTGATGTCTCGATGTTGTTTTTGTGAATAGGCAAGTCTTAAATTTTAAAAATATTTGGCACTTAGGATATAATATTTTGGGGAGGTAATTAGACACGACATGATGCAGCTCTATATTATTTATAACGTGAACTTATAAGATAGGAAGTTATGGAGGACACGAATTAAGGTATAAGGTTAGTTAGATAGTTACCGTAGTTCTACTTTTCACAGTGACTTATCAGGTTATCTATAATATTTTACCATGTTCTTCCTTATTGTTATTTCTTTCTCTATACTGGTTTGGACAATTTTTTTCCTTTAGCCGAGAGTCTATCGAAAATAGTCTCTCTACTTAGGTCGGGATAAGGTTTGTATGCACTTATTTTTCTAGACCTCATTGTATGAGATTGCACTGAATATGTTACTATTGTAGGGTGTAGTATTTTAACTTTTGATTGTGAGGTTAGACATTGTGGGATTGTTTTTTATGAATCAATTAGAAGTGGGTCGGACTCAACAATAATCAACATATGAGAATGTTGCAGAAAGTTTTAGTAGGCTTTGCTCAAGTGGAAGTATCAATAGTAGCAACCATTCTGCTAAGCTTTTACAATTTTGCTAGGTATCAATGATTCATGGAAAGGTCATTTTGCATCTTTAATGAGAATTGAGAGGGGTAAGAAGATTCTTTTCTCTTTCTTTTTAATCTAGTGGATTGACTGGAGAAATTCTAAGAAGATGTGTTGGTCTTTGGTAATAAATTATCCATAAATTTCAATCATATGAAGAAAAATCATAGTATGAGGAGTCTAAATTGAGATAAAAATAAGTGTTATATAATGTCAATAAATATAGTATCGACTTTAGTGTCAGTTGCTATGTTTTAACATTTTTTTTACATATATATAATTTTGTTATAAAATAAAGACAAAATATTAATATCAAACTTTGTTTAACAAAGGAGAGAACTAGAGAGAATTTTAGTAGTATATTTGTTACTACTTCTTATGTATATATAAAATGTATAAATGGTGCCTATTTATAGATACCATACTTAGTTTCTAAGTACACCAATCTTGACTTCAAATTGGTAAGTTAGTCAAGTATGTATGTATTCAAATCCATACATATTGACTCTAAAGAGGTAATTCATATGCTAAAATCTGGTAACCTACACTATAACTCCATTCTTGATTCTTGCAGGTTTGTGTTGAGAAGAGTGGAACATCCACCGGTTGTGCATTGCTTTAGGAAGCAAAACCAAGTGGCTGACTCATTAGCAAAGGAAGGGGCGAGAAAAGTTTCATGGACACACTGATGTTTTCGTAATTCCTCCAATATATGCACTTTACCAAATATGAGCAAACATTTTAGGAACTCAACATGCTAGAAAAATTAAGCATTGTACTAGCTGTCAGGATTCTGATATTTCTATTTTTGAGCTTGACTAGGAAGTCGGCTATGTCTGTATTAAACGCTCTACTTCTTTATATTAACTATAAATTACATATATACACAAGGTAACTTTACCTTATTACATAAAATTTTATATTGGAAAAGAAATTACAAAAATCCCAAAATAATTACTTAAATCCCTTAAATCCACTCTTTCTCTCGCATACCCCTCATACATAACAAAATGCCATATTTTGCTCCTATTTTAGTGCACTGATTTTCGCTCCGTATATGTGCTCCTTTATTTACGCCTACAATCAAGCTAATGTAATATTAATACTCTCTCATCCCCCTCTTATTGCATCACTTGTGTAATTTTTAGTTCAATTTTTTTTTTCTTTAGAAATTAGGAATCCGCCTACAGGTAGTTAGGGATTTGGACTTGGCAATTGGCATAAAATCTACATCACAAATTATTTATTTATTATTACTATTATTACTATTATTATTATTATTATTATTATTATTATTATCAAAAGTTTTAATTCATGTGCTGCAGGAATAAAGAATCTTACTTATTTACCAAAATTTGAAACGAACATATGCTGGTATGTTTACACAATTTTTACAAAGTTTATCTAGTACTCCTAATAACATGCAATGTACCGTCTAATAATTCTAATTAGGTTAACACATGTCGTTGTGTCCCGGAGGTTGCATATCATCCCCCTCCTTTCAATTGAAGATGTACACTTTTATAATTGGAATTGAAGATGCATCGAAGTCCCGCAGCTAATATCTTGATTTAAGGAAAGTTCTTTCGTTAGCAGTAAGAGCCTATTCTGTCTTGCTTTCTGAATGAATTCCTTTGCGCCCCTTTTCGATTTCGAAAAAAGTGCAACACATGCCTGCACTATTTATCTAATAATGCGTCATTTCCTCTTGCTTTTTAAACCAAAAAGACAGACTTTCAAAATGTTTTTCGTAAGGCATGCAAAAGATGTTCACTTTCAATTCACATAATAAAGGAAATTGAATCATTCTTTTTCTTTATTATCGTGTAGCCAATGTAATGTTACAATAACACTAACGTTTCCTTAAAATTATTATAATCTTGTAGATAATTAATGTATAAGGTGAATATTTTATATGTGTAGTGTGATATTATAAATTTTGGAAGATTATATTTTAATGTATAAGTTATAATATATTAGGCATCATACATTAGTTATTTTTTGAAGAATAATGTATAATATAATTGTTCCGCTATATATTTCATTATGTTATACATTAAGATGTTCTTATTACATTCAAGAGGCATTTTATGTATTATTTGATATTATATAATTAAAAAATATTAATATTGTATAAGGTTACTGCGCTCTCTATAAATAACCTAAAAATCTCTGTATATATAATTTTAAAACCCACAAATCCAATCACATAATCTATACCTTTTTTTTGTGCAGATCGAGAAGAAGAAAATTGTGTTGCGAGGGTACGATGTGCATGTTGTATGTATGTGTAATATCCATTGCGGTGGCCATCAATTTCTTATTCGTATTCAGAGTTTTCAACAATGAATTTCATTTTGCCACACTCTGTTCTTCAAGGATAAGTTAAAGTTGATGATGAAATTTTACAACTTTTTTTTCGGTTTGGGGGGTTAGGATTTTTGGTGTTTTATTGTTGATTCCATTGAATGAAATTTTTGAGATTGTTTATCTATGAAAATCGATTGATGGCTCGATGTTGTTTTTGTGAACAGGCAAGTCTTAAATTTTAAAAATATTTGGCTCTTAGGATATAATGTTTTGGGAGGTAATTAGACACAACATGGTGCAACTTTATATTATTTATAACGTGAACTTATAAGATAGGAAGTTATGGAGGATACGAATTAAGGTATAAGTTTAGTTAGATAGTTACCATAATTCTACTTTTCACAGTGACTTATCAGATTATCTATAGTATTTTGCCATGTTCTTCCTTATGGTTATTTCTTTCTCTATACTGGTTCGAACAACTTTTTTCCTTAGCCGAGAGTCCATCGAAAATAGTCCCTCTACTTAGGTCAGGATAAGGTTTGAATACACTTACCTTTCTAGACCTCATTGTATGAGATTGCACTGTATATGTTACTATTGTAGGGTCTTTTAACTCTTGATTGTGAGGATAGACATTGTGGGATTGTTTTTTATGAATCAATTAGAAGTGGGTCGGATTCAACAATAATCAACATATGAGAATGTTGCAGAGAGTTTTAGTAGGCTTTGCTCAAGTGGAAGTATCAATAGTAGCAACCATTCTGCTAAGCTTTTACAATTTTGCTAGGTATCAATGATTCATGGAAAGGTCATTTTGTATCTTTAATGAGAATTGAGAGGGGCAAGAAGATTCTTTTCTCTTTCTTTTTAATCTAGTGGATTGACTGGAGAAATTCTAAGAAGATGTGTTGGTCTTTGGTAATAAATTATCCATAAATTTCAATCATATGAAGAAAAATCATAGTCCGAGGAGTCTCAATTGAGATAAAAATAAGTGTTATATAATGTCAATAAATATAATATCTACTTTAGTGTCAGTTGCTATGTTTTAATTTTTTTTTTTTCATATATATAATTTTGTTATAAAATAAAGACAAAATATTAATATCAAACTTTGTTTAACAAAGGAGAGCACTAGAGAGAATTTTAGTAGTATATTTGTTACTACTTCTTATGTATACATAAAATGTATAAATGGTGCCTATTTATAGATATCATACTTAGTTTCTAAGTACACCAATCTTGACTTCAAGTTGGTAAGTTAGTCAAGTATGTATGTATTCAAATCCAAATTGAATACTAACTTTTAGTCTTCAAATCCAACTTGAATACCATCTTTGGTCTTCAAATCCAATTTGAATACCAACTATTATTTCATAGTTGTAACGCCCCAAAATCTCATCCCGAGGCGTCACACGGTGCTTAAGGCTACAAGTAACCCCAAGCTAACCCTTTGAGCTTGCTACTAAGTCTGGAGCTTACTTTAAGGTAAATAACTCAAGTAATGATGTTGTCGTATCATATCTAAAACTGAAATATTGTCTGAATAGCTAAATACTGAAAGATCTAAAATACAATCTGATAGTCTAGTTTGACAAAACCTCTACTACTAAAGAACTAAAGAGCCATTGGGAAGATCCCCAATTAACTCGAACTAAAATCAACAAAACCAACTACTAGAAATACTGAAAGTTTGAAAAATAGGTCCTCGAATCATGAGGACTCACCACTGTGGAAATGTAGATGGGGTACTCGAATATCACTATCGCTACTAAGACTGAGCACCTGAACCTACATTATGAGACAATGTAGCATATAGACATATATGTGGATCAGTACTTTGAGGATGTACTGAATAATGGGGTGCATGCAATATGTAAAACAATATCATCATTGTTTATAAAATCATGCATGCTAAATGTAAATGGCTTACCCAGCTAGAGTAATCTAAAATCTAAAGGTATAAATAACGAATAGTAAAACATAAAATCTGAATTTCATGAGCCATCACACTTAGTTCTAAAGTCTGTATTCACTTGTTCTTCTCAAATCATGTAATCTAGATATAGTCTGAAACTCATTCTGCATAGTAAATATTTTATCTCAAAGAACTGTTTTAAGAGTGGAGAACTTTGATTTGGGAGGTTCTTCTAACCGACATTTACACCATGTGAGCATCCATGATGTCCCACGACTAGCTCTCGTAAGGTTAGGACAGTTCTACCCTTGCCATCAGAATAGAACAATCTATCTCAGTTATCACTATCTCATTCATCCACATATAGTGAAAAAAAATATCTCAGCCTACGGTGACACGTAGTTTTGGGGTATGAAACCGTAGTAACATGCCCAACTCGGTGCTAAATACTACTCCCAATCTTATGCTCAAAGTCTCAAGAAAATCCACTTGAAAAGTAATCTCATGATTCATAAGGAAATCAACTATAAAATCGGTAATCTCATTCTGTAAAGTGGATTTCAACTCTATGGTGACCAAAAGGTCAAATCTTTCTAAATTACTTCAAAATAGTCTAATCATAGGGTGCATGTAGTATAACAATTCTCAAAAACACAAGATTAAAGTAAAATAGGGTTGCGCAGGCCTGCCCTCGCGTTGCGACCCCTGCTTGGGTCAAATGGCCATCGCGTTGCGACCCCTACTTGGGTCAGATGGACACCGCGTTAGCCATTGCGACGCGGGGCTATCGCAACCCCTCACTTGTTTGGTCACCCAAACTCGCTCTTACGCTAGTCTAAAAACTCCGAAACTCACCCAAGATGTGCTTTTGACTTACCCCATTGCGTATCAACAAAAAAATCAACAAACGAAGGTCGGAAAGGTCGTGAAATAATTCATCAAAGTTCGGAGGCTTAAAATGAGACTAAGTGTTAAACACTTGGCTAAATTTCTAAGTATAAGGCCTCCTTTATCATGCTATAAACGCTTAGACTACGAGGAAAATTTGCGAGGTCTTACAATAGTGTAGTATATAAACATCCACCAAATACATTATTTACAATAAATTTTATTTATTAACATGAAACGTTCCCAACTTTCTTAAAAATAATAAGAAAAAAGGAAAAAAAAACAACTTAAATCACTGTTAGATAAATAATGTTTATGAATTTTCATGAAACTCACGATCATTTGTGGCAAGTTTATGTCTACACTTATGGGAGTAGTTACAAAATTCATAAATTTTATGGTAGAAGACGAAAACCAGTGTATTAATGTAAAACTACTTATAGGTACAATCACCATCACATAGGGTGAAATATTGGTGATTTTGGGTGGCAATAGAAGAAAAGTTGGTGTGGTTCGTCACTTTTAAGTGCGACTTATTAGTGTCTCTTCAATTAGTCAAATCAACTGTGATAATATATTCTACGAAAAAGGTACATAAATATCCTTAAACTTTAATAAATGGTACAAACGTACCCTCCGTTATACTTTGGGTACAAATATGCTCTTGCCGTTAATGAAAAGGTACAAATATACTCTTATCACTAAGAGCAGAACACATGTCATGTTCGTATTCATTTGACCTTTTAAATTTATTTTAACCCCAATTAATTAAAACAGTCTCTAATTAAATTTCATACCCGGTCCTATTTTATCCGATCCGACCCGATCTGATGGAGAATTGAAGAGACAACAGACGCGTCTCTATTCACGCGCTTGTTGGTTCTCCCACTCTCACACTTAATTCTCACCAACACACACAAAAAAAAGAAAAGAAATTAACTCTCTCACACTCTAGAAGGTTGGATTCATGTTTCTTCTCCGTCTACCATAGAGAATCAAGTATGGATTTCGAAGGTCCTTCAGGTGTTGTCAATGGCTGCAGCGGCAACGGATCAAAGTTCATTACCCGGTTGAGTTGTGTTGTGATAATGACATGGGTACCACCAGTGTTAGTTGGTATCAAATCATGAAGGTCCTTCCCTTCCCACCACTCCTTCTCAGTCTCTAAATTGGCTATGATTATCAAATATGGCATGTCGTGGAATATCTCCCTTTTAATTCTCTTAAATGCTTCTGATTCTTGCTCATCGAAACTTCTTATCCTCCCTCGTTCCTTCTCTGCATCTGCACTCACATCCAGTCCCAAATTTAGAGACAAATTCAATATGTTCTGTCGAAAGTAGCGAGCTTCACCCCCTATCCACAA